>NC_052489.1:8036632-8165149 GCF_009730915.1 Dioscorea cayenensis subsp. rotundata
TCACCGGCCACTTGATTAGTTAGACTGAGTAGTACGTGGCCACACCCAAGGGAAATGATGAGAGTTATCATTTACTTGACCTAGTCAGTTCACTAAGAGATCAGAAAATTAATTAGCATTAAAATAAGGGTGAATCGCTCCATGCCTTATGCTAATTAAGATATTCAGTGGCAAAGAATTGTATGAGGTTGCGATAGGTTCCGTTAATTCTCAAAATTGACCTTCATCTAATATTGGGTAATCATATTATCTTGCTAGAGAATAATTATGATTTATGAGCGTTAAAATTGTTTAAGATCATTGGCAATGTTAAATGGACCTACAGGATTGTATAATAAGAATGCTGGGATCAAGGTTCAGTATTTATTACTTATTGGACCACCTATTTAGGGTTTTGGTAAAAAACCTAAATTAGGTGGAGCGAATAGCTTATTCGGGTTGGGTCTTCTTAAGTGTTGATCCAATCTAATCGATTTGGTTAATTAAAATGGTTTAATTAATCAAGTAAAGAAGAGATTCCTAATTTGATTAGGAGCGAAGGGTTTTTTTCATAAATTAGGGTTTTGGATTTCCAATATAAATAGATGGTCTAACCCTAATATGAAAAATAAGAAATGAGAGGGAAAAAAATAGAGTGATTGAGAGATTGTCTCTTAAAAAACCCTAGCCGCCACCCACTCTTCTCCCTTGGCCCTAGCCGTCAGATCCCGCCACCGGGCCTACAGTCCTTTTTCTCTTGAATCTTGGGTGCTTGCTATTCGAACCAAGAAACAAGTGTTGTTTCTTGAGGTACTAGCATACCTACTTGATTCCTAGAGGTGTTCATGTGTACGTGATAGTAGAGGGGAGCCGCGATTTGTAGTCCCTTTCGATTTCGGGGAAACAAGAGTGCGTTGAGAATTTTCATCAAAGGAAAGGTATAACTTTTAAATATATATTTATCTAGAATTTAATCCTAGTTCTGGCATGCGCTAGGGTTTTATCATGTTTAGTTGCTGTTAAAAGTTTTGTTATCCACTGCGTTTTGGAATGTATTTTTCGCATGATAATTCCCTTGTTAGAGTGATAAGATTCCAACATAAAAGGTCAGGCTCATGTGCCTTAAAAAATGGTGAATTTATGACAAGGTTCCCTTGCGTATATCCCGCAAGTGCACGGGTTTGTCGAAGTAATAATCCCGGATGAGCGGGTATCGAATCCACAGAGAGTAGGGAATAAAAACACTTAACCCGCTTCTTAGCTATGTGAAAAATCAGTAGTGATAAGTGTGATAATGATTCAATTCTCAAAAGTAAAAACAACAAGTAAGAGAGCACGAGTAAAGGAGGAGGTAAGGCAATCGATAAAGATGGGGTACTCGGATAATGCTCCGCCTAGAACAATTGTTTCAAGTGCAAGAACCCTCTATTATGCTTCTTAATCAATGCAATGGTGAGTCGTGGAAATCCTTAAATACATAGTCCCAAATCTAAGGTCAACTATGCCTAACTCTATACATGTCCCGGAGGAGAGATTAGATAACCTCTCAACCTCGCACTGGAATAGAGTTGCAATGAGCTCTAGGGATTCCAAGTGATAAATCTCTTCCTAATTATAGACCTAATCCTTTGGTCCAGGTGGAAGGTCCCTAACCACAATTGAGCCCTAGATACTAAGATCACCTCAACGCTTCACTCCGTTGCACGCGCAACTAAGCCCCAGCAGAAGTTCATCCCTTAGACCATTCACTCTATTATGACTGCAAAGAACTCGAGGACCAGAGGTAGAATCTATCACGTCGGAGGGGAAAGGGGACGCTCCTGTACCTCTCGACTCACCCTCTCAACCCTCTCCAACCTAGCTTTGTCTAACGCTCGTGGTGTGTTACTCACTCACTCACAAGGTTATTAACAAGAACTCTCAACCCTAGTGTCACTCTAGGGGAAATGTTCATATAATCAAGCATTCAAGGTTGGAACTCACAACAAACATCAATTTATTAAAAGCATAATAAAGAGATTCAATGAAACAAATACATCCTAGGCTTCACAAATACCCAAGTACCCACTAGGGGTTTAGCTCTCCATGGAGCTAAGTACAATCAAAGAAATAGAATGTAAAAGCAATGAATCCATAGAGAAACCCCCTCGATAGTCCTGTCGATGGTCTTGTGGAAAGTCCTCTACTCATCGTCCAAGGATTTCCTCGTCCGGTATAGGATACGCCTCGACGGAAGCTCCCCTACCAACCTTCTTCCTAAGGAATGACGATGTCGGAGCCATAGAACCTCTCCAAAACCTTAGCCAATACCTCTCAAAACCCTAGCTGAAACTCTCTCTCAAGTTGGGGAAAAGATGGAGAAAAGAATACTGAAATCGGGGCTGAATCGGCTTTAAATAGGGCTGGAATCGGGCGACCACACGGGCCTGTGAATTTTTCACATGCCCATGTGGAATTTCCACACGGCCATGTATAATTTCCACACGCCCATGTGGATTCTCTGAATTCTTGTTTTCTCGGCCGGATGTGAACAGTAACTGCTACAATACTCTGCCAAAAATACTCCCGAATCCACTTTTCATCGAGGTAACATAGACGGGCACACGTTTATGCCGTGGATCGTTTTGCTTCTTCAATGACGGATAAGTTGATGGAGATCTTGTTCTATGTGCATAAGTCGGAATGCTTGAGTGTGACTGCCCTTGTGCCCCTCCAAATGGTTGTGCTAACTCAAATACGGGGAGGTTGGCACACACTCTAGCATTTCGCACCCGACTCATATCTTCGCGTTTGAACTTTAGCAAGATTTCCTCCAAAATTGGTGCATTGTGATCCACATTGGCTTTTTTCCTTAATAATTGGTTTCACAACCCAACCTGCATAAAAGTAACATAAAAACACACATATTAGTGTAAAAACCCCAGAAAAGTAATGCTCAACATAAGGAAAGAACGCTTTGCATTCATATCGCACAAGCACTTATCAATTAAACACTAGCTTTTTTTCATAACTTTGTCTACATTAGCAAGCATAAGAATAGGATCTCTACTATTACATATGACTTCAATAACACTCATTATGATTTTCTTAGAATTTTTAAATTTATTAGGATTTTTTACTCTAAGCTTTTTACAACATCATCTGATTTTTTTGTTAGTGACCTTATTAATGCCCTCTGTAATGATTTGAACACCCTTAAACAAAGGATGATGATTTCACCAGCAAGTGTACGGGGTCGTCAAGTAATACCTCATGCGTAACCAGGAGGATTGTATTCCTCAGGGCCATAGATCTACTATTACTCCTTTATCACCTTTTTCCCAATCTTACAATTGGTTTGAGATGCAATATAAAACAAACTAAAAGAAGATTTAACTAACTAGGAAAATGATGCAAGATGGCCAATAAACAAAGGTGAGGGTGATAAAAGAATGGGAGAAGGAGGCCAATGTGGATCCCCTTGGGGGTAAACATGACACCATGATGAACAGTAAAGTGCAACACAATGATGGTTTAGGCTGACAGATTTCTAAAATAGATTAACCCCAAATCCCTTGATGATTAATCCTTAATCCCATACGAGCATTGATCAGAATCTCTTCCAGATCAAATGCTCCTATGATTGCAATATACTCAAGGAATTCTATAAATAGGGCTAAACCTAATATGGGTTTAATCCTAATAGTTAGAGGCTACCAACACTTGAATCCCTCGGCGTGGCGGCACAAGAAACCCATTCTAATCTATCAATGATCTAGTACAAGTGAGCATCCCACATCTACAAGTACAACTCATACAAGAATTACGGAGGACTCCATAATGTAATTAAAGACATGTAATAGGTCATCCAAGATACATGCCCCCTCTTCTCCCTAAGGTTCACCAACATCTGGTGGCCTTGGGAGATTTACTGTTGTACCATCAAATAAAGATCACAACAAAAGTACACAAAACAACACAGATAAACCATAATGAAACTTACTTTGTCGAGTGATGATAATGATAAGGAAGAATTCTCCTCTTGAGCCCTTGATCTCTCCTTGACAAAATTCAAGGATCTTCAGAATGACAATTCTCTCCTTGAAGTTGCAAGTCTTTAAGCCCTAAGGACCCAAGAAAATGGCCTCAAAATAGTGTGGTAGCTTAGAGCTTCTCCATTCTTCTGTGTTGGCCAAAAGCTTCATTGTTTAGCCCTAGATTTCCTCTTTGATACCCCCCAGGCCTTGAGAACCCAAATGGGGGTCGTATGGGAACTGTATGGTAGGCAAATTGGGCACTTCTTGAGCCTTACGGGTGCCTTGAGCCTGTAATGACTTGGCCAAGAATTTCCAAGATTTTTCATGTGGGCCGCAAGAATTCTTGTGGTGCTAAAGTATCCTGCTACAGTAAATACACTGCGATACCACACCTCCAAATTTGCTTTTTTCTGTCCAAATCATGTCTTCGAGTTCCCCATGGCTTTTTCATGCCCTACAAAGCAAATAACATGAGATCAAGCATTAAATGGGCATCAATACTATAAGAAATACATTCAAAGTGTATAAGAAATGTACTTTAAACTAAGTACATTTATGCACTTATCAGAGGATCAAAATCATTTAATCAGGCCAGTGACTTTAGACGAGCTTTTTCTTACTATCAAAACAATGCCTACAAGGAAAAGTCCCAGTCTTAATGGTTTAAGAATTAGGCTTTATCTGTTTTATTGGGATGTTATCAAGGACCATATCTTTAAAGCCATTTTTTTTAGCCAAATTGCATCTTTACCTAAACCATGGTGTAAAACTTATGTGGTGCTTATTCCAAAAAACAGACTATCCCAATAAAAAAACTGATTTCAGGCCCATCTCTTTATGCAACACTTACCATAAGATAATTACCAAGATCCTTTCAAATTAGCTGAAAAATTTTATACATAAATTGGTGGTTCTAGAAAAAAAAACATTCCACAGCTGGTAGATTCTGTCATGATAGCATTATAAGTGTCCAAGAAATTGTGCATTCCATAGAGTATGATTCCAAGAATCCTCCTAGGATGCTTCTTAGGGGGCATTTAGTTCACAGTAATGACATATTACCATGGTAATGAGATTACCGTGGTAATGTGATCGGGAATATTATATGTCCGGGAATGTTGTGGTAATGTGAAATTACTATGTTTGGTTGAAAATTTATATTACTGGTAATCTTTCAATACCATGTTTGGTTAGTCATGGTAATCACCTCAGTAATATATCAAATTTACCAAAAATACCCTTTACATATAAAAATTTTTGAAAAAAATATAATTTAAATTATTTAGATAAATAAATAATTAAATTATAATATTAAAAAAATTATTTTTTCACAATTTTTTTTAAAAATAACTTTGTATTTACTAAAAATACCTCTACATATAAAAATTTTTGAAAAAAACATAATTTAAAAGTATTTAGATAAATAAATAATTAATTAATAATATCAAAAATTTATTTTTTTACAATTTTTTTAAAAAATACCTTTGTATTTACCAAAAATACGCCTACATATAAAAAAATTTGAAAAAAACTTAATTTAAAGTATTTAGATAAATAAATAATTAAATTATAATATCAAAAATTTATTTTTTTTAACAATTTTTAAAAAAATACCTTTGTATTTACCAAAAATACCCCTATCTATAAAATTTTTGAAAAAAACATAATTTAAAAGTATTTGGATAAATAAATAAATAATTAAATTATAATATCAAAAAAATTATTTTTTTCCATAAATTTTTTTAAAAGTACCTTTGTATTTACCTAAATACACCTACGTATAAAAATTTTTAAAAAAACATAATTTAAAGTATTTAGATAAATAAATAATTAAATTATGATATTAAAAATTATGTTACAATTTTTTAAATACTTGTGTATTTACCAAAATACCCCTACATATAAAAATTTGAAAAACTTAATTTAAAGTATTTAAATAATTAATTAATTAAATTATAATATCAAAAATTATTTTTTTTACAAATTTTTAAAATATCTTTTTATTTACCAAAATACCTCTACATATAAAAATTCACAAAACTTAATTTAGAGTATTTAGATAAATAAATAATTAAATTATAATATCAAAAATAATAAGGGAAAATAAAAATTAGAGAGTGTAAGAAGGAATTGAATTAAATGAGTGAGGGCATAATTGGAAAAACAAAACATTACACATTACCAACAACTTGGTAATCTGGATGGACACCTATTTTGGTGGTAATCACATTACCATCTTATTTGGTAATATTTCACTATTGGTAATCTCACATTACCGTCAACATTACCGATGCTACAGTACCAAACATGGTAATCTATCCAGATTACCACTTGATTCCCGGTAATCTGAAAAGATTACCGCAAACCAAACACCCCCTTAAGGTTGATTGGGAAAGTGTATGATGCTTTAGAGTGGAACGCTATTTTTGCTACCCTTACTCTAATAAAATTTTCCTCGACTTGGATTTTATGGATCAAAGCATGTATCTCCTCTACTAAATTTTCCTTTCTCATAAATGGCTAACATTCACCTTTGATTGTTAGTCATATGGTATTCGACAGGGAGACCCTATATCTTCTTTCTTGTTTTAATTTGTCTCAAAAAATCTCTTAGCTACTATCAATCATGTTCCGAGGTTAAAGATGATTGCTGGTTTTGGTAATAGGCTATCTATTGTTTTAACCATTTAATATTTGTAAATGAACTTATAAGTATTACAAGTTAGAGTAGCTACCAAAAACTGCAAGCTATGTTTGGACATTTATAACAATCTTATAGATCAAAAGGCAAATTTTGACAACTCCATACTTCATGTGCCCCATTGGTGTAACACTAGGCTTGCCTCAACCTTGAATCACATCCTTAACATCAATTCTGGTAGTTTCCTTTTCTAGATGTCTTGATCTCCTAAGAGATTATCCATGAATCAATGTTATTATCTGGTAGATAGAGCTTCCAACTCCATTAATTCCACAAAACATGTCTGCTATTTTCTTAGTAGGAAGAGCTGTTCTTATTAACAGTTCCATTTTTTTTCTATTCCTACATACATATTATGTTGTTATCCATTTCATGATTTATTTTAAACAAGATCTCTAAATTTATTATGATTTTTTTTATGGGGTAGGGGCAGCAATGTGGCTTCCGCTCTATCCATTGGAGCATTACTTCCTTGCCAAAGATTGAAAGGGGGGGAGGCGGGGGTGTTCTTTCTATAGTTTTGATGGCTAAAACATCTTTGTTGGTCTAATAGTGAGGACAAACAATGGGTTCATATTCCCAACCTGAAGTATGATAATTTAGATACTTGGACCAGCTCCAATCCTGCGAAACCTTCTTGGTTTTATAAGATGCTTAGCAAAACTACTAAAATGTTTAGATTTAACCTTTGGATCAATGTTTGTAACCTTGGATATTATTGTGTGATATTTGGAAAGATCCTTGGATTTTATAAGTCCCATTGGCTCTTAAGCCTACCTTTATCAATATGAATCTTCCAATTAAATCATTACACATCCTTGAAGGGTGAGGAGGTTACTGTCATCTTGCCAATCACCTAGATTGGTGTAGGCTTAGTACGATGTTCTTTGATTTCTCTAACTCTAATCAGTAGGTCTAGTTGCCTGATCTAGTAATGAGCAATATTACTAATTTAGTTTATGAATTCTTAAATCAAGAAGATTTAATTGCCTCCCATACTTGGATAGGTTGACATACACTTTGGAGCCTTCATGTGTCTCCATGTGTTAATGAGATTATTTCATGGCAACACTCCTACACTTGCTCTTCTCTATAGCCTAAAAATTGGTCCTCAGATGCACTATACCCCTGCCCTTCTATGGTTTGGATTGGGATAATATTTGAGCACATCCTTTTGAACTGTGTTTAAAGTAAGGAATGTTGTTATTTGGTTAGCTCCTCTACGAGTGTTAGTTTTCAGGAATTTTTCGATTTTAATGATGACGAATGGATCCTGTGGAACTGGCCAACTTGGATGGGTATTCAACAATTTAAAGCCTTGATGGCTACATGTGCATAGGGGATATGGCAAGCCAATTGTAATTTAATTTTCAACAATCAACAATCTATCTTCTGATGCATTTTCAAGCATGTAGTGCAACTTGTTTGATAATATTCAAAGAGAGGAAAATTACAAATAAGGGAGTTATGTCCTACACTACTACATAACTGCACTTTTGTAGTGGTTACCTTGCAGCGGTTATAAAACTGCTACAATAGAATATCTATTGCAACGGTTTTGTAGCGCTTTTATACCGCTGCACGCAATTTTCTTAGCAAGTATTACATTTGGCTCAATCCATTGCAACAATTGCTGCATATTAGGATATATATGCAGCGGTTCTACAATCGCTGCAAATGTTAAACAAAGCAGCGGTTCATAACGGTTACATATGCATTGTAGTGCAACAGGTTTTAAAAGCCGCTGCTTATGGGTTATGATATGCAGCGGTTTTATTATAACCGTTGCATATGTGTCTGCACTTATGCAGCGGTTATCTTGCAGCAATTATCAAACTGCTACGATCGGATATCTATTGTAGCGGTTTTGTAGCACTTTCATACCGCTGCACGAAATTTTCTAAGTATTACATTTGGCTCAATCCGTTGCAACAATCGCTACATATTAGGATATATATATATATATATATATATATATATGCAACGTTTCTACAATCGCTGCAAATGTTAAACAAAGCAGCGGTTCATAACCGTTGTATATACATTATAGTGCAACGGGTTTTAAAAACCGCTACTTATGGGTTATGATATGCAGCGGTTTTATTATAACCGTTGCATATGTGTTGTGATAGGCAGTGGTTATGAACCGCTGCTTTTTGGGAGAAGCATACTGGGACAATATTATCAGTGATTCCAAAGAACTTTCCACCACATATTTCTTAATCACATGGCAAGAATGTTTCCTATAAAATAGAGATTGCTTAAGCAAAATAAAGACCTAAAGTCAAATCTGAAAATGGCCGCTCTAACTTATTCAATAATTTCATTTTTATTTATATTTGTTTTAGCAAATGCTTGTGGTTCATTATCAGTTATTTGCAAGCAAAAACTCAAAAACAATGATAAAAATTATCAATATAAATAGATTTAGAATTTTTTACTTATAATTAAAAAAATAAATGATAGATTAATCTTAAACAAAGTGCATTATTTTTGAAATAGGTTATTGGATATGATAAAAATAAGATTTTTTAAAAAATTAGTAGAAAGAAGTTATGTAATTATCTAATACTTTAATTTATTATTTTAAATTTTAAAAAATTAATTAATTATTGGGAGGCCTCCCATAAAGCGAAGGCTTACAGGCCCCTTGTGACTAAATAAATCATTGAAAAAATTTTAATATCTATACTTTGGAATAACAAAAATTAACATAATTTAAATCTAAATTATGTTAAAAAAAAAAGCCCCAATAAATTCCTAATAAAAAACATCTCCACAATTTGAATTATTTTAACAATATTTTCTGAAAAATCTCATAACTCATTGGCTAATAATAATAATATAATACTAATAGTTATTACTTAGTTGTTGTTTCCTCAGTTTTACACTAATATATAATATATATATATATATAAATATATATATATTTATAATTATAAACTTAGGAAAAATAACAAGATAAAAACAAACAAATAAGATTTCCTATGCCTTGGAGAAACCAACCCTTCGCCTTCTCAGATCTCCGATCGACGATTTCCTCTAATCGCTGGTTCCTCTGTCTTTCTCCGAGCGCTCTTCTTCTCTCTCACTCGGCCTCGCGCTGGTCCATGCCCTCTTCTCTCTCATGATTTGTCAGAAATCCTAATAAGTTTTGTCCTTGATTTGCTTTATTTGATTGGGGATCTTTGGGAATTGGTGTAATGTGTGAAGGTTCTTGTTGGTGATTATCGGGCTGTTTGTATTCCGCTTGTTGAGGTTGTGGCCATCAAGATATTTGATTCTGAGAGGAATAATAGTGATTTGGTGAGTGTGTTTTTGGATCTGATATCTTTGTTGAATTTTTTTTTTTTTGGTGGATCTAATTAATTAGTAACTTATTTATTAGCAGATTTCTGAAAGAGTTGTAAACCTGGAAGCACTGCAAAAGATCGCTGGTAGTGGTCAGCTTGATTGGAGAGTCTGAGCTCTAGTCTGGAAGGTTTGCTTCTTTCTATTCCCCTTTTTTTGCCCCTTCCTTTTATATACTTATTTAATTTTTAGAGTCCATAGTAGAGCTGAATAAGTTCAAGCTACTTAGGCAAGAGTGTATATATAACAGAACTTTTGAATGAATCTTTGAATATCAGCACGGCTCTTAGGTCATTAGCATACTTCGTTTTGTGTGTTTGAGCTAACTGTTAAGCACAGTTATGGACATGTTTCTTAGGAAGGCTTTGGAAGAGCCATTTCATTGAGTTTGTTGTTGAATATTTAGTTTAAACTAGTATATTCAGGTGTTAATTTGGAAGTTTAAATTTCTGAGACTTTCTAAAACACAGTTGAGTGGATGAACCAATACAAATGTAACCAAAAAATGTGTAGTGTGTATAGCCCACAACGTTTGCTAAGCGTAATTAACCATTTAAACATAGACCATAAGTCTTTCAGCCTATGTTTTCGAGTTTGAATTGAATAAAAAGTCCAAATAATAAGTTTGATGGTTTGCATCTAATGAGGATCATGTTGTAACATCAACATGAATGACACATTAGAAGCAAAATGGTCGCAGAATGATATTGGAAAAGAAGATGACCAGGCACAATGATAAGAAACATTGTTGCAACTTGCTCTAAATGAAAGAAAAGAAAAGAATGTTTCAGTGATCAAGCAGATGATTTGATCCAATCTTAAATACTCTGAATACTTTTCTGATAGATGTTTGTTTTCTAATTGATTTTGCTTAGCATGCAATGCAGTGAACTTTGGCTTTGCATGAGAGTTGTTGTACGAAATTTGCTTTGTTCTGTCTTACTATGGAGAATTGTTGGTCATATCCAATTCTAATTTGTTTTGTCTGCTCTTTCCTTGTGTCTTATATTCAACACAAATGTTTAGTTCTATATGAATTCTGAATGCATATTACTTCTAATGCTCTTGTGTTGTTTGTATACTTTAATATTCCATCCTAATTTTAATACTCCTAACCTGAAATTCTGTTTATGAACATCAATTCGCCATTTGTCTTATCCATGTTTTTTATTCATCAGTATTCTTGGTTGGTTGGTTTCAGTTGAAACTAATTTCCCCTGATGATTTTTCTAAAGTTAGTCTGAAAAGCAGAGGGTAACCAGAGCCACATAGTGGCTTGGGTTGCTTCTCATGACTTCTGCTGCACACATTGGCCAGTACTGCCTCTCCACTCTCCCTCCTGGGTGCTGTATCACCACTGTTGCTGCCTCTACTGCTTGGCAATTTCCCATCTCTCTTTCTACAACTTTCTTTCTCTACAACCACACATACACACAAAAAATCTCTTTATATTTTTTTATCTAGTATTGTCTAGAAAGGTGCCGAGTGGGAGAAGTGGAGGAAGAGGAGCTTTGTAGGATGTGAAGGTGAAAGGAAGGAGAGTGCAGGTGCTGGTTGTGGGGATGATATACTTTTAATGTGAAGATGGAGGAGTGTGTGTGGGAGGATGGCATGGATGACATGTGTTAACTGCCACGTGCCATGCACGTGTAGAGAGAGAGATGCAAAGGTGTCGATTATAGAGAGATATACATATATAGAATAGAGAGGTATCTATTGCTAGGATTTAGCAACAACCCAAGTGTGAGGTTTTTTATGGCTTTGTGGTGGGGGGCCAGCATTTTTGGTGAGCATTAGATAGAAACATTTCTAGAACATAGGCAATGAGATGGAGGGAGAGAGAAAGAGTGATTTTTAGTCATGCCTTTGTTTAAAGAAAGGTTTTTATTTCCTATTAGGAAAAAAAAAGCTAAAGTGTGCTAAAGATTGTTGCTTGTTTCCCTTTTACATGGTAGTTGTCAAGTTGCTTTTGTCATTCAATACATTTTAGTCATTTTCCTCCAACTTATTTTTTTCCCCCTAAATTTCACTTGGAATTTTAGCCACCTTTAATTATTCCATTCTATCTTGAGAAATTTGTATGCATATGTATATCTTTACAGAAGTGTGTGGGCTTGTATATACCCCCTCCTTTACATATATGCCTCCATAATTGACAATTAACTGAATTTTAAAAAAAATAAAATTAAGTTAATTCTTGATCATGATAGTGGATACATGTGGATAACGATGTCTTGTGTTGGTGTATATAATGGTCTGATTTTGTTTTTGGAAATAAAATACTAATTCTTTTATGACAGGAATGGTTAAATAGATATATTATTATTAATTAAATTAATAATTTAATATTTTTTAAAATTTATGGTTTGGTTGAGGAGGTGAGAGTGAGTAGAGAAGGTAAGATGAGTGAAATTTAAAAATTGAGCATGGTGAAAGTGAAGAGATAATAAAGATGATGTGATGGCAGTGATGATGTATGAGAAGGTGTGAGAGATTATTATGATCATCATCATCATAAATTATAAATTATTATTATTATTATTATTATTATTATAAATAATACTGATGATGATGATGATGTATGGTTTCGTGAGTTTATGTGTAGGACTTAAATCTAAGAGTTGTTATTATTTGATTTGAAAATATTATAATATTTTTATTTAGTTTCATAATACCTTTTGATTATAATGAAATAATTAAATTTCTATAATATGAGTAAAATGACAAAAATATACAAGTTAATTGGGATATATGTTGAGTTTCATTAGAAGGCATGTTAAATTTTAATGGTGCAAATGAGTTATATCATAATTAAGATTTACAATCCTCATTTAACTACTTAATTAATGTTTCATAATACCTTTTTGTCATTTGTGTTTATTTATATATTTTTGTCATGTTTGGTTTTGTTTTTTAGGGCTTATCAACTCTTATTTGAAAAGAAATTACACAAGTGATCTCTAACGTTACTTCATCAACAAGACTAGTGAATAGTTCGTAAGAACACTCCCATTTATTGCAACTAGATGAGAAAATTTGTTTGATGGATACTTGTTTCATGCAATATCACTTTCTAGTTTAATGCAATAACTTATTTTATATTTTTTATTAAAAGCAAGCATGCAATAACTTATTTAAATATATGTCATGCCCATGGATGTTTTTTTCCTTTTGTAAACAGTTAAAAGTGATGAGTGATAGAAATAGAGAATGGATGGCTCTCCCAAGAGCTAGTGCGGAATATATCAGTGGAGTTGATGGTTTTTTTGATATGGCATTTCAAAGGACCGCGGAAGGACAAGAAATACTTTGCCCGTGTAAAAAGTGTTTGAACCGTAATTGGTATTATAGAGCAACAGTTAGAGATCACTTGATAGTTTATGGTTTTGTAGAAGACTATACTGAATGGGTATTCCATGGAGAAGGATTGCCAATGTATTCTGAATGATTACCATCACATAATGAAGGACTTGGCCCTGTGGATGACATGGATGGCATGCTGCAAGATATATATAGAGATGTAGCAATTTAGAGATGTAGCAATTGAAGAGTAAAACCTTCCAAGAATTTGTGAAGGTCCAAATACAGAGGTAAAGAAATTTTACAAGTTAATGGAGGAAGGCCGAAGGAGCTTTATCCAGGGTGCAAGAGTTTCTCAAGCCTTTCTTTCATCGTTCGATATATATACATATCAAAGGCCTCGGAATTTTCCAATTGGTGCCATCATTACATGGAAACATTTTTTGGAATAAATTAGAAGTTTTTTCATTTGCTTTTCTTGGGTACATGCAAACGAGGCATAATTACAACAAAACAAACAAAACATTTATTTCCAGAACAAGGATAATAAATTTGGCACATAAATAGCACATAAATACAAGAAATGAAGATTTGTACACTGCATTATAAACATAATGGCTCCAGATGAAATCCAACAGCTCAACACAGCTCTAAAATTTGAAGCAATTGATTCAATCCGGTAACTCTCATGTTCCCGGGCAAACAATTGATTCAATCTTGGTATCATTGTGTTCCCAGACAACAATGGAAGCTGTATCACAGGTAGTTTCTCAACCTAAAGCCCAACCCTGAAATAAATAGTCAAAGAAATTTGAATTGGAGCAGAAATCACAGAAAGCAATCGTAAAAGCAATATTTGAGTTTTGAGGATGTCAACCAGAATCTTTCCATCAGAAGTGCCAGAAAACAGTAATTCACCAATTGAATCTGTTGTGAGGACCGTGACTTTCGAACTTGCTGCATTTAATTTGATTGAGGCAACTCTTGAAATGCGCTCTCTTGACCAGACTTCAATGAGCCCACACTTTGTTCCAGTGAACACATATTCACTGTTTGCATATATAGAGTTAATATCGAATCTGGTGGAAAAGGATCCAATTACTGCTTTCGTTGACAAGGAGAATACCTTCCATGAAGCATAGACAAGTAGTCAATTTAAATATTTGTACAAACTTTGTTAAGAAGGAGAATACCTACCACAGAAATATCTCATCAATCCTAGTATTAGAAATACACGAATGGCAAGTATCTCATTCTGCTATAACTGAAAAATAGAGCAAAAATAATGGATGCTACTAATTCATCCATGAATTGCATTGGAGATCATGATGTAATTATAGTAGTTGGCAATACATATTTTGTGAATTTTTTTTAATAATAAAACATAAGCAAGGGCACATCATAAAATGACTAAGAGAAAATAAAACAAACCTTCCCAGCAATTCCATCAGCAGAAGACCCAGCAACAAAGAGATCACCATCTTCTGTGCAAAGTGCATGAATTGACTGCTTACCCAACAGCTTTTTAGGCCCAGAAAAAAATGTCATTGATGAGCAATTGGATAAATCAACTTCCTGCAGATTAATTCACATATTTTGTTAAAGATGCTGGTAGGTAATCAGAAGATTACTCTATAAAAGAAAATAGAGAAAAGAAATCATCTATTCAACTTCTTTCCTTGCATTTAACATTAATAATTACATATGTAACAAAGCGTGCAGCCTGGGAAGAGGAATAAGAAGATAGAGCAAATGAGTTAACACATTATTGTGCAACCTGAATGTTGTAACCTGTGCAACCACAGTAAATATAATCTTCGGTCATAGCAAGGCATTTCACATTCCTGGTGAAGTTTATAGGCTTAGATGCCCCCTTCCAGTTATAAACCTGCAAAACTGTGGTGTTCAGCTGAAAGCTTAAATGACCATGCTAGATCTATGTAGACTAGTATCAAAAGCAAAGAAAGTAAACCTTAATTCCAGCTCCTTGAGAAGCAAAGCAAACAAGATCACCATTACTTGTGAAGCAATGTACTGCCTCTTTCACATCATGAACTTGAACACTATGAATTTCTTCATGCTCAATAGCCCAAACCTATAAAGAAAATAACTCAAAATGATTTTACCAAGATGACCCACAGAATATATTATCAAGTTTAAATATTTGTTAGCCAGCAACACAATATTATGTCATACTGCATTGACTATTCGTGGAAGATTAGTTTAAACTGTACATTGGAAATCATTCATCAGCATTCCTCTAAATACAAAGTTTGGTAAATAGCATCCCTCAAATAAGGTTCTAATCCAAATTGAGAAGCTTGAGGTACCACAAAAATTGTTCATAAGATGGGCATGAACTAATAAGAAAGATTTCATGCATTTGCGAAGAGGGAGAATATACAATTTAAAGACCATAAAATTTGAAATGCCTCCTAAAAATGAGATTCTTAGACATAGAACATTTGGTAAATTCCAAATGAAGCCCTTAGAACATGTTTATATTGAAAAAGGGAAAACTGCTCAATGAACATGAAAAAAATAAAAAAAACTTCAAAAAAAAAATTGAGAAGCAGTAGGAAAAAAAGAAATAGGAAAATGAAGCAAAGTAATGTTAGACTCGAGCATTAAAAAAAAAGTTATTATACCTCCACATAGGACACTTATTATATTTTTTTATGGGTCATTTTAATTTACTTCTTGAGTAGTTACTTATTTCGAGAGAAGATTATCCACATTTTATGGAGGTCCTCACAAAGTTTGAGTTATTCCGTACTATTATGAAGTAGAAGTTGGTCACAGATTTTTCTGATAATATGGAATCAAAGGTATTAGGGGCTAGTCCCAGAGCAAGCTTACATGTTAATAATCTCACTCATGCTATTGTATCCACTCTGCATTCTACCTTATATTCGAAAAGTTACTAAAGAAAAAAATAATAATCATGTACACAAATGTAGGCAAAATTTAGGATGTAAAATGTGTCGCAACAGCTTTTGCATTACTTAAAACACTGTGAAAAAGTGCTTCAAGTAATCAATCGCCAGAGCCATAGCAGGTCATAATCGCAATCTATAAGAAATAAGCCCCTAATAACTATTCCACAAACCATGGCGATTAATACTGGATTGCAGTAGAAAAAGAAGAATGCCTTGGACTCCCATAAAAGTTAAACTGGTTTGGTAAAACATGTACTCCTTATTATTCAAAACAAAAAACCTCCAATATGGTTGAAGGTAATAATAGTAGCATAGTTGTCAAAGGCGCACCTCGGGCTCCTCGGGCGCAAGGCTCAACAGCTTGCGCCTTTATAAGTGTCAGGAGGGCACTATTGCAAAGGCACGCGCCTTTGAGCCTAGGCGCAAGACTCAAGGCGTAGGCCTAGGCACGCTTTCGTAACATCAACAAATTTATTTGGTTATTTTTTAAATATTTAGTTTAACTTTTAATCTTATCCACACATCTTTAATGATTAAAAAAATAGGCCCACATACAATAAGAGCCGTTTAAAATTAAGGTGACCAACACACAACCAACCAAGTAGAATCAAGACTTCATCTATCCTCTTCGAGCTGATCCACTATTTAAATGAAGAGAATGATAAATTTAAAGAGAAAATTGATGATGTTGAATGATGATGGACTTGATGATTTAGATAATAGTCACTAAAATCAAGATTTTATTATACAAGTTAGATTTGGACTATATAGATGCATTATATTATATTATCGCATTTTGTATTATACATTTGAAGATTATTTTGGATGTTATTATGTACGTTTTTTTTTAATGTCTGATTGTCTTCTATAATATTAATCTTTATAACATTTTAAAACTTTAATACAAATTAATCTTTAGTACAAATATTTCTAATTTTTCAATTTTCTTTAGTGATGACTGGTGCGCCTAGTATTAATTAGGTGCGCGCCTGCGCCTAGGCGCCAAGACCCCCTTGCGCCTAGATGCTCCTTACGCCTATGACAACCTTGAATAGTAGTAGTAGTATAATCCTCATTACACAAAACAAAATACCCTCCAATATGGTTGAAGGTGGCAAAAGTAGTAGTAGTTGTAGTAGTAATAATACTAATACTAATAATAATAATTCCAAGCTGTCCAACAACCATTATTTATATTTGGCTACCAAAGAAGAATTTTATATTTGGCTACCAAAGAAGAATTTACAGAGGCCCATGCATGCTTCCACAGCCACATGCAAATGACATTTGCGTTGGTCCTAGAAACACCAATAGAAAATCATAGAACTCTTTCTGATAGTCATTCAATTACAGTGCTCTTTGATAATGTGATGCAATTAAAGTGAGAATTTTATGCATTTTTTTAATTTTCCCAAAAAGTTTTATGAACACCTTTTTTTAATTGGAGTATACATTTATTTGCTCGACAATTTCAATTTCTTTCTTTTCTTTTGCACTATTAACCCATGATACAAAAATGCCCTAAGGTAAATATAGGTTAGATTTGCATTCTAGGTCCTTGACCGCCAAAACTAATAGTACAGCACCTACATGTTTGCTTATATCATTAAGCATATCTTGAACTCTTTCCTCAAAATCCTATATAATTATATGGAAATCTGTATCTAGAGATGCTAGTGCACATCCTTGTCTTCATGACCTCTGTTATCTCACTCAAGTCAAATATCACATCCAAAATTTCATGGTATCAGCAATCCACAGTTTTTAATCTTTAGTTTGTAATTTATACTGCCCCTTCAGAATATCAGAAATGAGGCAGTAGATATTGTGAGGATTCAACAATCCACAGTTTTTAATCTTTAGTTTGTAATTTATACTGCCCCTTCAAGAATATCAGAAATAAGGCAGTAGACATTGTGAGGAGTCAAAAATTGTTCTCCAGGAAGATGGCCCTAGGCTGCATATCAATAAAATAACATCATACCAAAATCCAGACATGTTTCAAACTCTATTTGGGTTAGAAACCAGGAAGCCAGCCATGGAAATTGATGATGTAAATTTTCTCTAAACAAGAAAAAAATCTGACCTTAAGAATAGTGAAAATTTAATAGAAGATCTACTTCTAAATGCTGAATGGGGGCAGTCCTCTTTCAAGGTAAGAGATCTCATATACCATAGTAAATTACAGTTCTATGAACCTAGAAGCATGATGAACTATGAGAGAGTAGCCTTATTAAATCCAATTCAAAAATCTAGTCAAAAATAATTTAGCAGGTGATTCAGCTAAGTTAACTCATACAAGATATTTTTTCATTATTCTTCGACAGAAATGCATTCTGCTAAACTTTTGGTATATCAAATCGCAAGCAGCTTGCAGCCATTGAGCATCACAGGAAGTAGAATACCTTTACAATGGAATTAGATTTTATGACTACCATCAGTGAAGGTGAAGGACAGCATGGTTGACATCCTGACCATGAAGGGTTAATACAAGTACTCCGTTATTTTTTTATATTTTTTATTATTTTCTCCAAACAACAAGCAAATTTATTGGGTCCATCAATCATTACATGATACCAATTATAATAATCTATGGATACAGGTACCATACTATAAAAAGAGATCATCTATTTTTTTATAATATCCAAGCAAGATTATATGGTTCTGCTCATCATAAAAAATTTCAGGTTCCATTGCAAAATGTTTCAATCAAATCATGGTATAACTTACAAACTTTCTAGCTTTAAGTTGTCTTCCAAATGATGATTGTATGTCAGCTATTCAAAGCCAAAAACATGATCTTAAAAAAGGGGAAAAATAGAAAACTTACACGAATTGTTTTATCAAGGGAGCCACTATAAAGCTTATCTCCTGAGGTTGTTACATAAAGGCAGGTGACAGCCTTTGAATGCCCATGAACTTCTTGAATTAATTTCAGAGTGTTACTCCCGGTATCCCAAACCCGTTCACCAAAACAAATAGCATGAACATGATTAGAATGAATAGAGCAAGAGAGCTAGCAAAAGAAGGGTGGAGACAGTTGATTGCTTGATACCTTAATGGTTCCATCAGAGTGACTGCTAAATAGCCGATCTCTTGAATGAATCAAAGAAAGGACCTCACCATTAGAACTCGACTCCATCTCAAATAAATCTGTACATGACCAGAACTGTGTCTACAACATCAGAGACTTTAAAACAGAAAGATCCTACTCAGATTTTGAACTTTTTAAAACTTTTCATTTTACTCACTGTGTCAATTGAGGACAAATTCTTTATTGCCTTCAGGGTATCTGCGACCACTATTGAGCATCTTTTAAGTCTCTTCAAGGGTTTAAAAATGCGCTTTACATATGATCCAAGTCTTTCAATTGCATCTATAGTCATGTAATGGAACACTTCCTTAAGATAGGTCACTAGAAAGAAGCATCAGGCAAGGTCTAATTTAGAATCACCTGGATCATGGATAAAACTATTCAAAGCCAATGCGGCAAGAATCTTCTCTTCAAGGTTCTTAGATGACTGTAGAACATTAATAAATTGGTCGAGCAAGCACTGACTTGCAATGGTTCCCATGCCAGTATCTGGGATTTTAGTAAGCATGAATGTGAGCCATGTAGCAATAATAAGGCATGATTTTGCCATCTCTACTGAATTGCACCTAAGACATTCTTCCAAGGCTTTAAATATAGCTCCATTGTCATGGTTACACAAAACAAAAGCTAAACGTTTTTCCCATGCAGTCATAGCCTTTTCTTCAACTTCCTGTGAAGATATTTCAAAATAGTATAAATCATCAGAAATTACAATATGACTAACCAACAGAAAAAAAAACTTCAGGAAATAAGAAGAGGATCTTGCCAGTGTTTCCAATGGTTCATCTTCTAGCATTGTTATCTGGTCTTCCAACATTAGTGTTTTATATGGCTGATCAAACCCTGCTGTCTTGAGTAACCATGCTTCAGTAAGTGGCTTCCCTAGGGAAGACAACCTCCCAGAGAGAGAACATAGTGTCTCTAAAGCAATGGTTTGACAAATAGCAAACTCTTTTCTCTTTAGGGCTTCAATCAAAGAATCAATAGCTTCTTCCCTATAGATACTCATCTTTCTTGGCTCAACCTTCAGAGAAACAATAGATGGTATTCATGTAAAGCACAAGTGTGGAGTCATTTAGATGTCATTTCTTCTCTAGAGTTTAATGATGAATAGATCATAACCACAATAAAATTCAAATTATTGGCATGGTAAAACATATTGAACTTTAATTTGTCAGCAAGATATACCAAACAAAATTTTGAATATTTCAGTTATTATTTGGAAATTTCATATTGCAAAATATTATTGCGTCAAAGAAAAATAGAAGTAAAACATAATAAGAAAATTGATACTATTATATAGAATCTTGAAGGTATTACCAATGTCCGCTAGATTTTTCAATTTGGTGCTAATTATTTTGGTTAATGGACATCAAAATCCTGGGAAAAACCATATTTATTCTACAGTAGCACAGCAACAGTTTTCTCGAACTTAAAGACTTAGATAAATGTTGAAAGATTCCCAACCAAAATGCAAAGGTTTCAACCAATACTTCTGAAACAATACAAGTAATGAGAAAATTAGGCATACCAAAAGATCAAGCTGAAGAAGGAGACTAGCAACTATGGGTTGTTGATCCAGTGGGGCCATCTGTAGATAGATTAGAAAACTGTGCATCGTGCTAAATGCTCCCTCATCTTTAATAATCTGTAAAATTTTATTGCACATTGTTCTCCTAAAGAAACAAGAAAAAAGATATCTAAAATTAGAAAACTTTAATACATAAGAAATTAAATTTGCATAAAATAAATTAAAACAAGATGACCTATGACATAGGCACAAGTCTATGACAGCCATAAGTAAAGATGCCACAGGGGAATCAAAAGAAACAAACATGAAGTAGTATATGAAACAAAAGCTTAAACAACAATAATTATGTTTGTTATAGCCAAGGTATCAAGTACAATAAATATGTCCTGATGATGAGTGCCCTTCGTTGAGGCAAAGAAGTAAAGCGCTCTTATATTCCATAGTTATGTAGCAATATAATGTCTGATAGTTGGTCGGAGCTACAGGTAGATGTAAATATACAGGACAGGGTTATCGTTAATGAAAAAGGTAATAATTATGGACTCAATACATTTCATTGCCCAACCACAAGCTGTTACATGTTCCAAACATTTATCACATTAATCCTGAATTCTCGATTAATATAATTTAGCGTTTAGGCAATGCTCCTTGTTTATATTTTATGTGTAAAGTATTAAAAAATGCACCTACCCTCGAATAATGAGGGCACTAGACCAATCCAATAACCTTCAGGCATCCCTTATCATTATTCATTACTCTGAGCTATGGTTATATGCATGGTCCACAATTCTAGAACTAAAATGAAAGGCTAAAAGAAAATAATCAGAAAATTGATCTCAACACTCAATGTGTTGCATAATTAAGATGCACAATTGAAGATTTTGTCAGGTTAACTTTCTTGTCTAGGCCTTGTGCATCAATTTGAGTGTAAAAACTGCAATAAGATTTTGAAAAAAAAAATGATGCCTGATATCAATTGGAGCAAAGACACAATTGAAAATACATCAGACGCAACTCACTTGTATCATAGCATGCATAGCATTAGGATTTTTATGCATATAACATCAACTCTATCGAGGATTGAGGCAGAAATTAGGCAACATAATAAGCATATAGGAGCACACCTGCTCAAACAAATAATCTCAACAAGAAAATCAATGCATATGCTCCTCGTGTCATCATTTCCAGTATGAAATAATTCAAGAACAGGAGCCAGCTCAGATCTTTGGGCTATCATATTTCTGCACCTCTTGTCAACGCGCATACAGCTTAAAAGAACTGATACAATAGAAAGCCTACTTTCTATTCGATCCAAACTGTTAATAAGGGCAGGAAGTCCATTAGCAGAAATGACACTGAATGCATTGAGTGACCGACTATTTTCATCTCCTCCTATTAAGATCTGATCTAACAATGCTATTGCAGCATCTTTTGGCTCCAAAACAAATTGAATATCATCAATTTGTTCAGTATCACTCATGATTACTTGGACCAGGGATGGAACTAGGCTGTAATTAGAGAGCTGGGAGAATGTAGGTTGCAGTTGGTATATAAGTATGGCAACCTCAGCCAAACCACTAACAAGCAAAGCAGCAAAGCAATCAAAAGCAGAGTCTACTCTAATAAGAGTTTCACCTGATCCCTCATTTGCAGAGACAAGCTCTGATAAAACATAGCTACATGTTCTGAGAACCTCTCTGCTGCCGGAAGCAGATAATACTTCTACAAAGCCATTGACAACCTTTGGATTACATAAAAAAGAACAAATCACTGGATCTGCTTTCGATTCCTTCCATATTTTTGCTACTGTCAGGACAGCTGCTTCACATTCTGGCAAGTTATCTGAAGTGCATAAACAGGAAGTGCATGGCTTTAACTCATTTATATAAGTTTCTGTAGTGGCTTGAGATATCGCACTAATTGGAGATGTAGAGTCTCCTCTTTTATTAAATCTTTGCCTCCTTTCATTTCTTACTTTATTTGTTCCAGTTCTAGAGATAGGTGAGTCAAGATTACCGAGTATTGAAGAATCTGAAGAAAATTCTCGGAAAGAGATAGGACCCGGAGAACCATTTGGGGTATACACACAAGGGAAATCTGGGGACTCAGGATTCTGTTCAATCCAAGAAGTGATTAGCCTCTTCAGAACATAATTTGTTTTTGGTAGAACAGTCGAAGAGAGAAACTGACGAGTAATGGGACATGATTTATTGCCCCTTTTTAACCATTCTTCAATTGCTCTTCTCTCAAATGTTTGTCCTGTCTCCAGAGTAACAGGATCATTAAAGAGTTGTCCTGTGATTGGGCAGACAAAGTCCTTTGGAGGTCTTGTCCTTGGTGTCAACCTTCCAGATGATGCAACAGAAAAATTGCTGTGGCTAGTGTCGTCATCACTTTCACTGTGAAGACTGTAATACCAGACCAAACCAAGAAAAGTCATAATCCTATTGAGAAGTAGAGAACTTCATCAAACATGTAAGTTATCTTACTTAGTATTTAATGCATGATTCTTTGTACCAGTAAAGGAGAAATTCTGCATGCCTCTGAAACTATTCCTCTGGCTTCTATGCTCTTCCTGAACAAAAAACAGCCAATGCAGCCAAAAGGAACAAGTAAGTCCACAAAATTAAAAAAAAAAGAAAATAAATGATAAATAAAAATAAATAATGTCAAATAATAACTTCATAAACTGAAGCTCGAGGTACCACTGTGTCATCAGTATCAGCAACATCACTATTGCCAGGAGATGTCAGCACAGATTTCAAGTTGTTAGATGAGAGATCAAGAGGTGGTTCATATTTTCTCACTGATTTTGGAGAAAGATCAGGAGAAGCATTTCCCGAAGAGTCCACAGGAGAAAATGTCTTTGGAGAAGGATTACTTTGGCGATTAGACAAAAGGAGGAGCGATTGTTCATATCCTCTGTTTTGTTTTGAAGAAAAAACTTTATGATATGTCCTAGGGGAACCAAGTAGAGAATGCCCCTCAAGATGACCATAATGGTCCTTTCCTAATGATGGCAACTTTGGCACATGTTTTTTGCTCACCTTTGACTTCATGGTATTCATATCTATTAAATTAAGCCTTGCAGTTTCTGAATCCATATCAATGTCAAAGCCATTAAAATCAATTTCCACATTTTCCTCAAGCAAGACCTCCTGATAATGATCACAACTTTCTAATTGCAAAAATCAAGAGCTATAATGAATAGCTCAATTTCATAATAAAAATGATATGAAGAAATATGAGTTTAGACATTACTTTGCCAATCTGTTTAGGTTCCTCGCGTACTGGTAAAGATGTTTCATTTGTATTTAATCTGCATGGTGGTAAGTTGAAATGAGAAAGCAAATAAAAAGAGAGCAAGGTGAACAACAAAAAACCAATGAGTCAATTAGAATATATGGTTTCAGAAATGAGATGGATCAACATAGAAAACTACTTAGTATCAATACAAACGTTTTCCAATAATTTACAAAAGAAATGACAATCACAATTCCCCTTTCTCTCAATGAAATTTATGCTGAAATTCATAAACCTTGTGTCCTAAAACCTATTACTCAGTTGACAGTCCAAGTACAATAATAATAATCTAATATTACTAGGATATCAGGTATATTGTCAAGTCCTCAAAAGTACAACAAATAGGAATAGATGAAAAGTTAAGAGTTCAGTAAGTACAAACTATAAAGTATTTTTTGAGATATTAAAGATAATAAATCATGTAGAGCTTTAAAATGGACAGCAAATTTCTTACTTAATCATGACACTGCACAATATTCAAAACCTAATTACTGATGGTGCTATAATATACATTGTTCTTGCTACTGCCTCTTTGCTTTCCATACAGGTTTTCACGTGCTCAAGTATATGCTGAGTAATTTTCATATCTTACTTTGGCCACCACACGTACGCCAAAAAAAAAAGGGAGAGGCTGCATTCTCCTATGCTTGTAATGTTTCTGGAATTGGACCAACATGTTTTTGAAGTATCAGGTCATTCTGGAATTGGACAACACACCTTTCCGAAGAATCAGGTGCTCAATAAGATAGACAACCTGAGAAAAGAGGATGATTTCACTGGATTGACCGGATGGGCCCATGCAAACTAAATTGCAAACTAAAGCTTAAGGTGCCACAATCCACAGTCTACTAACACACCAAACTCAAATTTTGACCACCACTCATCTATACAAATCATGATTAAAAACTAAGAGCAGCTGGAGACAAACAAAGATCTTAATCACTCAACATCTAAAACAAGCTCTCAAAAATTAGTTCAAAGTAGTGTTTTTCTTTATAATCTAAAGAGCAGAAGAAGCTAACCTGGTATAGTGGCTGAGGACCGGAGAGAAGCCAGCGCTCTTGGGGAGGATTGGGCCGAACTTGACAAAGTCGGGGATAGAACGGCTCACCTCGCGCAGCGGCGTCATGGGAGGCTCTGCTATTGGAGGCAACACTGGCACCGGGGCCTTCCTCCCAGTCGCCCCGTGATCAATCGCAAGCACTTCCTTAAAATATTTAGCATACATCCTCGTGCTATCATTTAGGGAGTCCCCATAGCGTCTCTCCAATTCACTAAGCTTCTCAGCCTGATCGGGCCGGACGGAGAGGATTACTGACTCGTTGAAGAGCTGATCAGCAAAATCGATGGAAAGTGAGAGATCGGAGGAATCAGGGATTGTATCCATGACGATTTGTTGGCGAGCCTCGGTGTACCATCCAACGATGGAGGCCATGTGGGGGAGGAATAGTGATTCCCAGAGCTCAGAGGCGAAGTCGATGCGCGAGAAGAAAGGATCAACATCGAACATCTCTAGGGCATGAAGCGCCGCAGAACGGAGAGATCCAGAGGAACTGAGGCGTTGCAAGAGGGCCAGGTTAAGGTGCGCCCAGGCGGAGAGATAGGAATTGGGGACGCCAGCGGTGGAGCCACCAGGATCCAGCATGGCGGCGATCTGGAGCATCCGTTCTGCGTGCTCAAGCCGGGCGAGCTTGGCTTCAGGGTTGGAGCTCGAGATAGCCTCCTCTAGCGCGTCGATGCCCCAGTCAAGGTTGGCGAGCACGGCCTGGTCGGAGTAGCAGGCATCGGAAGAGGCAGCGCCGGCGGCGAGGCGCTCAGCACACTGGTCCTTATGGCGGATACGCTGGGCGTGGTCAGAGAGGCGGGAATGGAGGAAGGCCGCAACAGTGGCGGAGACATAGCGGGCGGTGCCATCGGAATCCATGGCGGTGGCCCCGGAGAAGCTTTGATGCTTGCGATCCATAATTTCCGTCTCGGTGGAGCGCCGGCGAGAAGCATAGAAGAGAAGACGAAGAAGAAGGCCACCATGGATTCATACTTCATAGCATTATTACTTGGGAGGCAACGGTATGTTGTGGCGCCGGAACTGATTTAGGATGGAGAAGAGTAAGCAAATGAACTGTGGAATCGAGGTCGGAATCGATGGGAACTTTGTCTTGTTGGTGAGAGTAGGATAAGGTGGATGGATGGGTAGGGCAGAGGATGGTGGAGGTGGAGGGAATATTATAAGAGCAGTGGGGTGACATGGGGCTTTTTTGAACGGTTATGATTGTCGTTTAGTGGACGTGTTTTCACTAATCATGGCAATTAGGGATTTTGCAGATACCTCCCTAGTATACAATATTTGTATTTGACTTCCTGAGAATTTTTTTTTTTTGAGGTTTTACATGTATATCAATCTAAAATTCTAAAATTATTTATATTATACCTTCTACAAAACTTCATTGTTCATATACATGAAGATGGCACATTCAAATCCAGTGACGTTCTATGATAATGTTGAATTTGTATTTAACATTTACTGTCTATCATACCTAGTATCAAATAATATTAAACAATATTATTACACAATAATTATGTAAAGTAAACAATAGTAATAGCCATTAGATGAAATGTTTGAATGTAATATATATATATAATATAAGGTAAACATTAACTATGTCCGTCTTTGGTAGTATTGTTCTCTAAAGTTGTTTGATTATAATAATTATCATCATCTAATGTCTATCATCAAATATTCTTTAAATAACAATAACATTAAAGTACATAGTTGATGTTTACCCTATATTATATGTATGCATATATATCACACTCAAAGCTTACTTAAATTTATATCTTATATTTTTCTAGGTCATATATTATGTTTTGGTAATATTTCCCTTCTAAAATAAATTTAGTTTAAGGGACATGTTTTTATTAATCATGTTCAAATCTAACTTCTAACTCAAATTTGAGGCAGGGTATCAAACATATAAAATCTTACTGTTTTAAGTCTAAAGTATTTGTATATCTAGCAGATATCAATTATCAAGGACCAATTTGCAAGACCAAATAGCAGAGGTCGTTTGACATGTTTTTGTTTTTTCGTTTTTTGTTTTTATTTCGATCTTGTTTCGGATTTGTTTTATTTTTGTTTTTTTTTACTTTTTTGAAAATAAAAACATGTTTGGATATACTAATTGTGTATTTTAAAAAACTAAAAACAAGAGTTAGCACAAAATTATTATCACGTTTTTTTTATTATTATTCTTTAATTCAAATTTTCAAAATTTCAAAATTTCAATTTTTTTTATAATATTTTTTTTATATTAGTTTGAATAATTGTATTATTAAATAAAATTAATAACATAGATTGTTGTTGTATGGGTAAAAAATATCTCAAAAAATTTGTACTATTTGAAACTATAAAATATTTTGGGGTTTGCCTTAAAAATTTTTTGATCCATTATATTTAAAAAATAATAATAATAATAAAGAGAGAGCATGGGCAATATAGGGACATAGTCATAAATTGTTTTTTAGATCAAGCAAAAAGTCAATAGTTCAAAATTTTTATAAATATTTTTTAAATATTATATAAAAAATCAAGAGTCAAACAATAATTTTCACAAATACTTTCTAAAAATATAATTTTTATAAAGTATAAACTAATTTGTAAAATATCAAGACCAAATAATAACTTTTTATAAATCTTTTTCTTAAAACTATATATTTTTTTTAAATTATTAGTATTCATTTGTAAAAAAATGTTGATATTTTTTATAAATTAAAATTAAAATTTAAAAGGAGAGAGATAAGTAGAAGAGGAAGGGTTTTATGCCGGGAGAAAGAGATTTAAAAAAATCTTTCATTTTGAAAAACATAAAAAAAGTTATTTCTGAAAATATGATGATTGTCACCAAAAATTTTTACAACAAAAGTAAAGTGCGAACACTTATTTTTTGACTTTTGTTTCCAAAACATGAAATTGAAAATAAAAAATAGGAATTGGCAATAATGCCAAATGACCCAAGAAAATAAGTGGGTTCAAGTCAAGTCTAAAAAAAAAAAAATGATTTAGATACAGAAAGGCTTGGTTTGATCGAAATAAGTTTAACATAAAGACCAGATTCCAAGTTAATTTCACAACAGTGATTGGAGAATTATTTAAATAAAGAAATCTGAGGAGATATCTTTCGGACTGTTATGCCCAACTTGCACATATTCTAAATATTTTATTTTTATTTTCTTATCTCACAATCTCAGGGATATCTGCGATTTCTTATCTCACGTGTTATTTATCTTGTTTCTCATGTTGTTTTCATGCGTACCATTATTGGGAAATAAAACATGAGTATGATTTATTGATCTTAATAAATAAATAAAATAAAATAAAAAATAAAAACCCATCAAGATCAGGCTCTTTTGTAAAAAATAATATTACAATTAAAATTTTTATTTACAAATATGTGCACCTGCCTAACAATTATGACGTTGCACAGATTGCATTGAAAATGGTCAAAGGTTCATCGTTTTTAGTTTAAAAATATTAAATGTTAAAATGTATAACGCATTTTAGTTGACAAAATCTCATATTACCTCCCCAAATAGGGTTACTGACAATATAATTTTTAAATTATATTGATGATAATATACTTGATTTTTATTTGGTTGATCAAATAGTAATATAATCGAAATGTAACACAACTATGTTTGTTAGGTGAAAATTGATGAATGCATATTATATAGACATTTTACTTACCCTATTTGTGTGATTAACTTGCCTTTTAACATGTAATTATGTATAATTCAATGTAGGAGTCATTACATTTATCGAGGGATGTAGTCCAGGGTACTGCTTTTCCCAGTATTCTTTTACCCAGTTTTTGTCTCTGTCCATTTCTTTCTTTCTTCTTTAGTCTCTTAGATAAAATTCTCACAACCCTTTGATTCGTTTTAATACTAGGAACTTAACGATTAACGAGAGCTTTCCAGTACCTATGGATTCGACTATCTGACCCACTCAGTAATTGTACTACTTCTTACGACCAATGGTCTTGAGGATACGCAAGGGGCGTATCAGAAATGTTATATTACATTTACTAAAATATTTTTTCATAATAGACTCCTTATATTATAAAATTTATAATATTTACTAATGCAAACATGAATATTGGTTGATAATAAATATTATTGTTATAATAAATTTTTTTGTGTGTGGCTGATGGATGTAATTAGTCAAAACCTACTCTAGGTAGGTTAATTACCATTATGGTTATGGTATTCTTATAGTCAAACCCTATACTTGTTGTACTTCCAAATTGCATTGTTATCATCATGCATTTAGCTAATAATCATGCATTTTTCTTAGTCTTCATAATGGTTTTCCCTTCTTTTTGTGCAAACTACTCTTTTTAGTTGTTTTGATTGTAGAAAGGTGGAATTGACTGAGAAGCCTTGGAGACTGTGAATCAGCCTTTCTTAAGATGCACAACCTGTCTGTGGTCTGCGAAAAAAACATGTAGTCTGTAAAGCTATCTGGGGCCCAGCTTCTATCTCTGACTATAAAAGGGGACCAAGAAAGGGGTTTTAGGGCAAAAAAGGTAGGGAGCAAGTGGCTGGCGGCTAGAAAAGAAGAACAGGAAGTTCTGAGGACTTTGAAAGAGGCTGGAGAAGGAGAGAAAAAGCTGGAAAATTTAAGAACAGATCCTTGTAGATGTCATAGGGAGTCCTCTCAGCCTTGTTGTGCTGCATTTTGCAAAACTTTTACTCTTTCTATTTTCCGTTGTAATTGAGACAATGTGTGTGTAAAACCTTTCTTAGGTTTGGGGTTAGCCCAAGGTGGTGATAGTTTGATGTGTTGATACTTTTTTTATGGATCTATTGTGCTTAAAGGTAGATTTCTTGAGTTGATTTCTGATTTTAGTTACACAGCTTGTGATTGTGAAAGCATTGCTTGCTTATCTTAGAGATCTAGGTTAACTGAAAGGGTAACTTATGCCTTGGAACCTCTTAAATCATCCTGAATCTACTGAAAGGTAATTCTTGAGGGTTTATCACTTAATCACTGTTCTTATTAGGGTTTTGAAGGGGTTTATCTACCATGAAAGTAGGATATAGACTTTTTAAAGACCAACTTGTTATCTCTTGAAAGAGAGTGACAAGTAGCTTAGGATTAATACCCTTCAAGAGATCTACCCAAATTCAGTCTAGATCCAACACATCATTCATTTACACCTTGTGGTGAGTTCCCAAACCTAAGTTCATCTAAACCTGAATCATAATCCACAGCCCTGCATATCTGGAATCTTGATTATGTTTTATTTCCTGCTACTTGTTGTTCCTACTTTCCACCTTTTTAATTGTCTAGATAACCCATTGTTGCAATAGATTGGTAATCATATTTGGTCCTTGTGGGATCGATACTTTATTACTACATAGCAAAGCTGTGTGCTTGCGGTTGTGCAACAAGTTCTTGGCGCCATTGCCGGGACCATAGTGTTGATATTGATTGAATTGCAACATGGTTAGACTAGCCGTTTTATTCTCTATTTTTCCCATTTAGTTCATTCCCTTAACTTGCTTAGTTTTTTTGCAGGTCAATTCTCCTTCTATGAAAAAAAAATCAAAGTCTTGGGAGTCTGTTGGAACCAAATCAAGAATTTGAGAGGGATTTCCGGCTTCAATATCAAAGGAGAACAAAGCTAACAGAATCTTCACAAGCATCAAACATGGAAGATAACAACAAGACTTTGAGAGAGTTTGCAGCCCTGAGTGCTAAAGGATTGCATTCTAGTATTGCAAGACTACCTGTAGAAGCAAACAATTTTCAGCTGCAGCCAGCACTTATGTCATTAATTCAGCAGAACTAGTTTAAAGGCTCACCAGTAGAAGATCCACTCCTCTATCTCTCTGTTTTCCTTGAATAGTGTGACACAGTTAAGCTCAACGGAGTCCTACAAGATGCAGTTTGACTCAGACTTTTTCTTTCTCATTACGGGACAAGGCTCGAGCTTGGTTACACTCACTACCTGAAGGCTCTATCAAAACATGGGATCAGTTACTCCAAGTTTTTCTTTCCAAGTACTTCCCGCCAAGCAAAACAACCCAGCTGCGGAACCAAATCACTGGTTTTTATCAAAAGGATGGTGAATCTCTTTATGAAGCTTGGGAAAGATTCAAGGAGCTAATGAGATTATGCCCACATCATGGCTTGGAGAAGTGGCTAGTTGTTCAAACATTTTACAGTGGAGTAAACAATAATTCTCGCATTTCAGTTGATACTGCATCAGGAGGAGCTTTGATGAACAAAAGTGTACATGACGCTTATAACATGATTGAAAACATGGCGCTCAACCACTACCAATGGGCAAGTGAAAGAAATACCACTCCAAAACCGACAAGAAGACATGAAGTGGAGACCTTAAACCTAATTGCATCCAAGGTGGATGTTCTAACTCAAAAATTCAACAAGCTCAATGTTAGTGCTTCAAGTGGCACTAATGTCACATGTGAAATCTGCGGTTCCACAGGACATTTAGCTGCAAATTGGCAGTTGATAGCACCCCCCTCTTTAGAACCATCAATGGAGCAAATGTTGACTCCTTGGCGACCCACAATAAAATGCTAGAAAATCAAATTGCTCAACAGGAGAGTTCTTCATCCAGACCCCAGGAATGTTCCCAGGAAAACCAGAAATTAATCCAAGTGAACATTGCAAAGCTATAACTCTAAGGAGTGGGAAGCAATTGGAAGATCCCAAGCCAAAACAAGCAGAAAACAAAAATATTGGGGTGCATCCTGCTGAAAAAAATGATACACCACAACAAATGGCTGAACACAACAATGGAGAGGCGGAAAAGGCTGATGAAACACCAAGGTGTATACCTCCGAAGCCTTACATACCATCTATGCCATTTCCACAAAGATTAGCCAAAGCCAAGTTGGATAAACAATTTGGAAAGTTTCTAGAAGTTCTTAAGAAACTGTACATCAATGTTCCTTTCACAGAAGCTTTGCAACAAATGCCATCATACGCGAAGTATTTGAAGGATATTTTGTCCAAGAAAAGAAGATTGGAGGAATATGAAACAGTGGCACTAACAAAAGAGTGCAGTGCCTTAATCTAGAACAAATTGCCTCCAAAACTAGAAGATCTGAGCATTTTCTCGATTCCATGTGAAATTAGGGCAACAAGCTTTGAAAGGTCTCTATGTGATCTCGGTGCAACTGTAAGCTTGATGCCTTTGTCGGTGTGCAAAAATCTAGACATGGGTGAGTTGAAGCTGACAACAATTTCCTTGAAACTCGCAGATCGATCAGTCAAGCATCCTATAGGTATTCTTGAAGACATTCTAATCAAGGTTGGTAAGTTTTTTATACCCGCTGATTTTGTGGTGTTGGAAATGGAAGAAGACGCTTAAATTCCAATCATTCTTAGAAGGCCTTTCTTGGCTACTGCAGGGGCACTTATTGATGTCAAAAATGGCAAGCTTTATTTAACTGTTGGTGAAGAAAAAGTAGAATTTGATTTGGCTAACTCTGTTAAATACTCTTTTGTTGAAAGCTCTTGTTGTAGGGTTGATTTACTTGAACAAGCTATCAAAAAGGAGTTGCCAAAACACATTTCCAAAGACCCCCTCCAGCTGTGTTTAGTAAAAGATGAGCTGGAAGATGATGAAGATGGTGAGAGTGAGGATTATGCACAGCTATTGTAGTCCAAGAAATTTTTGCAGCACCAGCAGGCCAAAACTGAAACTTTAGAACTAGTTTCCACAGTACACAACCCAGATGACGGTAAAGCTCCAAAGATAGAACTAAAACCTCTCCCATCCACTCTCAGGTATGAATTCCTTGGACCCAATTCTACATATCCTGTGATTATTAATGTTGATCTAAGCAGGACAGAATCTGAAAAACTTCTCAATGAGCTTAGATTACACCAAAAGGCCATAGGATACAAAATTAATGATTTGAAAAGGATACAACCTTCAGTTTGTATGCACAGGATTTTACTTGAATATGATTACAAACCTTCTATTGAGCACCAAAGAAGATTGAACCCCAATATGAAAGAAATTGTTAGGAAAAAAGTGCTCAAATTGCTTGATGCAGGTGTGATTTACCCAATTTCCGATTGTGAGTGGGTTAGCCCGGTACAAGTGGTTCCCAAAAAGGGAGGCATGACCGTTGTGAAGAATGAAAATGTGAATAGGGCTTTATCATACATTTGTTGAGAAGCTTGAGCTAGGCAGTGTTCGTGATGATAATTCTTGCTCCATGGTCATGTTTTAAAAAGTCTATTAGATTAAACTGAACTCCTTCAATGGACTGATTCCTCCACGAGACAAGATTGAGTGACCCTTGTAGTATGATGAAGCCCTATTCACAGAGACATCGTTCATCTTTGTGTCTTGGTTTAGAGAATGCTATACCTCCTAATGTGAGTCCATCAAGAGTTCATGCTTTAGTTTGTAGTAATTGTCTCATTGTTTTCTACTCAGCTAACTCTTTTTCCTACTTTTTTTGGATAACTAATTCAAAAACTTTTTCTTTTGTTTTATTGATTTTTTCGGGGTAGATTTAAAATTTTTCTTTTTTTTTGTTTTTTGAATAAACTCTTTCAGCTATTCAATTTTTCTTATTTTTCTATTAATTCTTTTTTCTAGTTTTACTTCTTTTTCTTTCAAAATTTTTACTTTTGTTTCAAGAAACTTGATTTTTCTGTCTTGTTCAATGAAATATTTTGCCATGGACGGCTTGAAAACTTGGGAAGTAACACTTGAAGGGGTAATATTTTGGCTAATGGACTTATTTTTATTATGGAAATAGTTACTAATGGTATGAAGAACTAGTGTAAGGTTTTTAGGATTATTCCTAAAAGGCTAAAGGTTATCTAAAAGGATGAGCTGATGATCAGCAATTGGTAAAGGGGTATTAAAACAGAGATTTGAAGTACCTACCATATTTTCTAGTATAAAAAAAAGGAAAAGATAAGTAGATATCATAGTGGTACTTATCAAATAAAAGCAACTATAACATATGCTGAAATTATAGTAGCAATCAAAGTAATGGAAAAATTCAAATTATTTAATATCATAGAAAAGCTTTACATTAAGAATAGATTGTTAAGCAATAGTAGCATTCTATGATAAAAAAAAAAATTAGAAAGTAAACTATACAAAAATAGATGGTTAAAATATATGAATTACATAATAGGTAATGGGTTTCAAGTTTCAATAGAACACATCAAAGAAAATAATAATTTCTTAGCAGATAAACTCTTAAGAATCATTAGAGACATCGCTTGATTGTCCCATGTACTTGTATACATGAATTTATCAATCATAAAATAAATTTCAAGAAAAAATGTGATATTTGTTACAAGTTTCTGTTGAGAAATAGAACAAGGATCAATAGGAAAACCTGAAAGCAATCACATAAAGACAAGAGATTTAACGAGGTTCGGTAGAGTATGCCTACGTCCTCGGGAGTGGAGCAGCTGTCGATTCTCTTATTAGAATTAATTAGGGTTACATATTACATGTGTATATATATAAACCCTATCTGGTACAATTTACCAAAATACCCCTGTACCGTACACTCCGTTTCCACTTTGCTCTTATGCTACGTTCCGTCGCTCCGCTCCAGCATTTGTCCGTTCACCCCTTGTATATGAGCCATATACAACCATTTCATATTACTAAATTATGCTAGAAATGTTATACTAGCTTTGAGTCAACTAGCAAGACCACTGTATAAAAAAACAAAGCAAATAGGAGAAAGATATTTTAATAATAAAGATGTAAAATGGTATCATATGGGTGTAATTATGTTTGGATGGATGTAATTAGTCAAAACCTACTCTAGTTAGGGTACCTATCATTATGGTTATGGTATTGTTATAGTCAAACACTATACTCTAGATAAAGTTGTTAGGTTTATTATTAAATCCTTGTAAAATAATAAAAAAAATGCAACATTAGTCAAAACTTACTCTAGGTAGGATAACTTACTCTCCGGAATGTGAGATTACCACCACTTCAAATGGTAATCACATTCCCATTAATGTTTCACCCTCTTTTCAGGGGGATAGGGTTGAGTCTAAAGGAGGCTTTATTAAAGTCCGCTAGGTCATCCATGAAGTAAATGAAAAGGTTTGGGATAATTGTGAAAAGAGTAGAGTAGTCTCTCACTATATGGAAAAAGAGTTTTTTTTATCCCATATTTACGTCTATAGAATAATATATAGAATAGGTGACCAAGTTATCACATTTAAAGAATATGATACTCCGATCCTAAACAATAAAATGAAATAAGGTAAGAAAACTTGATCTACTTCTAAGTGTAATATTATATTACTCCCAACCAAACATCACCTTACCATTTTATGCGTTCATTTTACTGTTTTGGATGATTTGTGTTTATTTACTGTTTTATGTGTTCACATAAAGAAGAATAAATGTTTTACCATTTTCCTATGAAGGATTTTCATTCCAGCCCATGAGATTTTTTATTTTATCGTTTCCCCTTCATAGCCCCTTATTTAAATAAGCACACTATTTGTTTTTTTAACAAAAACCCCCACCACACCTTCTTTTCCCCCTTCCCAGCTTCATTTACAATTCCTTCATTCTCTTTCCAACCATACTTCTTTGCTTCTACTTTGATTAAATTTTTCCCACCCATAATAATCCAAATAATTAATATATTTTTCCCACTCATAATAATCCAACTAATTGATATATTAATTATTTTCCAAATAATTACATTTTTGTAGGACAAGGTATTTTTTATAAATGATTTGTATAATGATATTAAATTATTTTAGTTAGGTTTTTGGAAGAGGAGCGGGGCGAACCCACTAGAGATCTCAGGGACGTGCACAAGCCTCGGTGGAACAAGTGGGGACGGGGCCGCGCTCACATGGGTGATGGAACCACCCGTACACAATCACTATTTACAACTCTCAGAAATGTGCCCTCAGCCAAGAATCGAACTCTCACCACTCGGTGAGAGCTCTATCGGTGACCCGTGTACCAATAGACCCGAAGGTCGTTGGCTATTTTAGTTAAATTTTTATTATATGTAATGCTATTATGTTAGATTGATGATCTACTATGTAACTAGCACTTCTTTATGAGCATGTTATTTTATCAGTTTGATAGTTTATTAATTAGTAGTTGTTCTATTATGATGTATTATTATAAAATAGATCATGCAAACAAAATGTTTACTAGAATGTCTAAGAGAAAGTGTTTGATAGAATGCCTGGTTTATACCTCATATCTTCTTCATCTTCATGCCTCTTATTTTATTTTATTTATTTATCTTTTTTATTTCTAAACATGCAAAATTTAATACATAATTTTATAATGCCAACAAAGTGTTTGATAGATGCTCCCATTGCTAATTGTTTCATTACATACAAGCATCATCAAATCTTATATATCTTCATGCCTCTTATTTTTATCTTTCAATGTTTAAACATGTTAAATTTAATTCCTAATTTCATGGTATCATATTTTATTTATAATTTTTATTATTTATTTTCAAATTAATTACTTTACATTTTTTACAACTTGATTCTCATGCTCATATTTCTAAGCCTCCTGCTCATATCAGAAGCATTTTATTTGATACTAAATGTGCTCTTGCTATTAAATGAAATCTCATTTCTTCAAGAAGTTGTCAAGATAATCTGAACTCAATTGAATCCATTCTATCTTTTTGTCAAGAACCTGTGAATACAATTGAATCCATTCTATCTGTCAAGAACCTGTGAATACAAATAACATTGATGCGCTGCCGGAGTAAGAATGAAATGTATGAGTGGCTTGATCTGTCTTCTTCAAAATCTCCACAAGTCTCCTTTATGTTCCCATTTTCCACCTGGCACCGTTGATTGGAGCTTCCCCACGCTAAAGTTTTGAAATTTATTTTAAATATATTTTCTCTTCTTATTTCAGCATGAGATAAATATAATTTTTGCAATTCGTGTTTATCAAAAAAGCTCATTGGAAACCTTTTGCATGATTTACTTTGTCCAGTTTTAAACCTCTTCAAATGATTTTTAGAGATTTATGGGGACTGTTCCCAGTTCTTTCCTAGATAATAAATTATACTATTGCATCTTTATCAGTCAATACACGACATACATCTAGCTATATGTTTTGAAAAATAGAAGTGAGGTTAAAAAGGTTTTTAAAAATTCCATCCTTTAATGGAAAAATACTTCGACGCTAAAATTTTATCCTTATATGCAAATGGTGGTAGAGAGTCTAAAAGCCTTAATGGAATACAACATTTTTAAGTTGTAATTAATGGTATACAACATTTTTAACTCCTCCATACACATCTAAAAGGGTCGCATGTACTGAACATGGTGACCGACATATTATCGAAATAGCAAGAACACTATTACATGAAGAGTCCCTCTCACTAATCCTTTGGCTTATCATCATGTGATTTATCTAATAAATTGCCTATTGACCTCACTTTTAAACTATTATAATCCTTTCCAAATGTTATTCAACCAAAAAGCTACATTGAGATTCTTTTAAAACTTTTGGGTGTTTATGTCACCCATGGGTAATCTCATCATGGCCGTGGCTAAGTTCAGAACTGTCAAGTTTCTCATGCCCTTGACGTTGATCCATCGGGTGTGCGTGGTGACTCCAGACTCCCAATGCACATCCAATCAGGGCTTTACACGCCACCTGAAGTGTACAAATAAAATTGGGCCCTCAACGTCACCTTTATAGGCTGGCTTGTGGGGACCCCCTATAGTAGTAGGCGAGTTAGAACCCCATCACCATCCAAACCACCCTGTAGGTGTAACAATAATACAATCCATGCGTATAACACCATAAGGTTCTTATCCAAGACAAAATTCACATATCGGGCATGAAAACCATTTTTACAAGAGCTGATGCCAAAAGCTTGATAATGTGTACAAAGCTCCATAATTCATTTCAAACCTAATATACAAGTATGGTTATGCAATGTCATATGTATAATTACGAATACCATAAATCACTCAATCACTGTGTAGGAGCATATAATTTAGCGAATATTAAATTTAAATTTGGTATGTTATAAAACCCATTGTAAGTTTTGAGTGAAGAAAATACATAATCATTAATATTGGAAGATAATAGACATAATAACTTGTTGCATAACAAGATATAATATTAAATATGCTTTTAGAAAATAATTAAACAACCATTTCAAAATGTTCTTTTATAAAATAGTCTACACTACCAACTTACCTGGAATTCCTCAGGTTTCTCGGTAGATTGGGTTCTCAACAGAAACTCTCTCTCTCCTATACTAAGACCAAGACTTAGAAGCATAATAGAATAACACCAAATAAATAAAACAACACTAATGACTGTATTGCATATAAATAAAAAAAAAAACACAAGAAAATGACCGATTCTCTAATCGGGCCCATTCTCTCAAACCGGCTCAAAACCGACTTTGCATAATCAAACTAGCCTCCAAACTGGCACCAAACTTATCCAATTGGAATGCAACTACTAGAATTGAGATCAAACCAACTCTATTTGGCCTAAACCCTCATGAACCAACTTGAACCAAGTTCAATTTTACTAAACCAAGTTCAATTGGACCAACCAACCTTAAACCAATTCTAATTCTTATATAGAATCTCTTCAATCGGCTTGGTTCAATTAAACCCAATTGCAATTAAACTGGTTTACTCCAATCATTGCCCCAACTTTTGAACCAAGCCCAAATCAATCCTCAACCCCCTTAACTTAGCCAAAGCAATTCAAGCCCAACCACAATCCATCTTGATTTGATCAAACCTAAACTAAATCAACTCAACTGAACCACATCAACTTCAATTAATTGAACCAAACCTACTTAACTTAACCTGATTGGGTCAACGCAAATTAACTCAACTTAAGCTCATTCTCAACTCAATTGAGTTAGCCAAACTTAATTCAAAGTGATTGAACCCAATCAACTTAACTCTTACTAATCTCATCCAATAATCTAGGCTTAAACCCACTCAAAAGAACTTAACTAAACCGAATCAATCTCGACCAAATCAAACCCACTCCACTTGATTTGATCAAGTCCAACTCAACCAAGATACTCAACCAACTCACTCTCACTTGGTTTGATCCAACCAAGACATTTCATCTCAATCCTTTCAACCAAGTCCAAATCCAAAATGCACTAAGTGGTTGGACTCAACCAACTTAACTAAACATGGTTACACCTAATTAAAACACCCATTACTTGCTAATCATGATTAGCATCATCCTTGTCCTCAACTCTCCTCTCACACCACCAAATCCATCATCCCAATTTCTCACAACCCATCATCTTCTCCAAAAAACCACCCACACATACATACACACATCCAAACATACACAAGTCTTACATGAAGAATATGTCGGAGTTACCTATGTTGAAACAATAAAGAAATTCTATGGAAGTTACTGTAGCAAAATCGATGTTCACAGTACTATAGTAATTTACTGTTCACATATACAACCTCGATGCTGACCCCATGACTTAGTGAAAACTTTCTGGAAAATTCATACCGACCCCCATACGGTCGTATGTACCCCATATGGCCTAGTTCAACCTCTCAGGAATTTCTATACCGACCTCTATACGGGTCATATGGACCCCGTATGACTCCAAAACAACTTTGAATGGCTTCTATACATGCTCAAGACCCTCCTAGGTCAAATGCAACCCTCAAGGGTGTGATTACAACCCTTCTTTGTGATCTAGAAATAGGTATACAAGCTCAAAGACATGAGAGTTCAACGAGAGAGTATACCAACACACACATTCATCATCATCTTCACACAAGATGGAAACAAGGACTCCAAGAAGAGATAAAATGGGAATCAACCCAAAAGTTTAGGTGTCTTACTAGCAAGGATGCCCTTCTCACAAATGTGATGAAGTCTAGCGCCGATTGCCTGGGATCTTCTTGCCTTGTATGCCCTAATCACCTTCTCCTTCTCCTTCTCCTTGAGCCCTATCTTTTCACTCTCTCTTTTCTTCTCTTCAAATTTTTTTTCACTGTCTTGCCCTAGCCTTCTTCCTCTCATCTCATCATCCCAAGAATGAGAGTTTTACTCAAATAGGGCATTTATATAAAATGACCCTTTTGCCCTTAGCATTCCATTAATTGACATAGCTTCATTTTTTTCTTTTTTTTTTTTCAACACCATGGGCTCCAAGCACATCTGTTCCATCCAACCCACAAATGGGCTGGACTCAACAGAATATAACACACCAAGAAAAACTCTTACCAGACAATGCAATCATTCTAGCGAACTCCCTCCAACGATTTCCAAACCCATCACTTCAAAGCCTCGCATTCCTCTTTTTTTTTTCTACTATTTGGGAAGTCCATTATTGAGAGGATGAAAACCTTCAATTGACCCAACATTTCTCCTTTTCTCTTTATTTAATTTTCTGCCAAAATTCTCTTTCGTTGCCTAATAATAAAAAGTCTTACAAAAAGGTCTCTGAAAAATCACCAATAGTCCTTGTGTCATAAAACAATATTTCCAAAAGGTCCTTGTCAACTTACCTCTCAATCCTTGGTCTCTGAAAACACTTCAAAATCAAATCCTCTTTATTTGCTCCTGAGCGCAAATTGTTCCAAAAACTCTTACATATAAGTCATTGCATTTTTTTCGTTTGGGCTTTTAAACAGAAAAGGCCCATCTTTACAGCCATGCTATAACTTTAATTTTTACCATGAAGGTAAATTCCAACAGGTCGGAGTATTACAAAGCTAGAATATCAAAGGTCATTTATTTACCCTCGGTGATCAGAGTAAAAAAAATTAAAGCCCGCTATTGTTTGTCTAACTAAACAATGCACAACTATAATCTTATTTTCTAAGAATTCATCTCAACATGGTCAACATTTAACCTCCACTGACAGGGTTATTGCATAGCTCATTTCGAGATAGAGTAATTTACTAAGTTAGCTTTGGTATCAAAATTTAAAGTTATCAATTTATTCCAAATCAAATAGTAGTACCCATGAAAATAGTAGTACAAATTTCTTTTTCCAAAACTAAAACCATGTCATAATCCAAATATTTTTAATAATATTTTTAAGAAAATATAATAACAATTGCATGACCCCATTTTCACAGGAATTAAGCCAGTTCTTTGGGAGATCAATATCCAAATGACTAAATAATTCAATAGGTAACACATAAATAAGAAATTAGTAAGTCAATAAATAAACAACTAAGTAAATAATTTAATGAATAAATAAATAATAATAAATAATTAATTAAATAAAAATATAATATTAAAAATCATATAATATACTTATAAACTGATTTATATGTGGATTTATTTACCTTATTAATACCCAAGAAATAACCCAAATTGCTATGCCAAAACAAATTTCTTAGCTTCACCTTAATATGAATTTTGCAATTTTTCAGGGATATGCAAGAAAATTTTCAAAATGTTATATGAATGGCTGCAGTAGTTAAGAGGCCATTCAACAAGGCCATTATAATAAGAAATTTTAGCTAGTGACTATGCAAAAAGTCAAGCTACTATCACACTCTAGTAGAATAGTTGTAGAGGTTGTGAGAATAACAAATTGTTTGCCTTGCCATCTTTTAAATATGAGTCCTTGGAAGAGTATAATAGTAATTTCCAACTCTAATGAGCTTATTTGCAATTCATTTAAATAAACAAATCACATTGAAATAGATCAACCTTTCCAAGTATTCAAGATGGAAATAGAGAATGTAAGGAAAATCTCGAGATTGACAACATATACTACACTTGCGGTGAACTTGAGGATTAAAAGAATCCCTACAATTAAATTCTATAATGGCAATAGGAACTACAAGAAGAAAGCTAAATCCTTGGAAATGGTAGTACTATCAAAATTGCATATAGCTATGTAGTTTGGCAAGTTGTTGGAGTCATCTAAAGCTATTTATAGTAGGTAACAGTGAGTTAAGGTAGGGCAAAATTAGCAGGAGTTAGAAGAAGGAATGTATGGTGTGAGAATAGGAAAAATAATTTGGATATCAATGAAGAAAATAGTGCAAGGGTATAATAACCAATCTAAACTCTAACACTCCCCCTCAAGATGGAGCATATATATCAAACATGCCTAGGTTGTTACAAAGATTACTAAAGACTTTAACACTTAAACCCTTGGTGAAGACATCTGCCAGTTGCTCAGATGACTGGGTATATGGCGTAGAGATGACTCCCTTTAATACCATATCATGAACATAGTGACAATCAACCTCCACATGCTTAGTATGCTCATGGAATGTTGGATTGTTTGCAATGAAGATGGCGGACTGATTATCACACAACATCTGCATAGGCATCATGTCGGGGAATCCAAACTCAGATAGAAGAGACTCCACCCAAACCATCTCACAAGCTGTCCGTGCCATTGATTTGTATTCTACTTCGGCACTCGATCTTGAAACCACATTCTGCTTCTTGTTTCATCAAGTAACCAAGTTTCCACTAACATACGTACAAAAACCCGATGTAGACTTTTAGTCTCCTCTATTGGCAACATAACCCAAGTTAGAATAGGCTGCAATGTCCAAGTAACCATGATTCTTGTAAAGAAGACCTTTGCCGGGAGCTTCTTTAACATATGCAAGTACCCTCAGAGCACCCTGCCAGTGAACTTCTCATGCCTCATGTATAAACTAACTCAAGAGTCCAACTGCGTAAGATATATCAAGACGAGTAACCGTTAGATAAATGAGCTTGCTAATCAAATGTCTGCATTGACCTGGATCTTTGAGAGATGGGGAAGATGTCTCCCAGAAGGGTGGTGACTGCTCAATAGGTGTACTCTCTGTTTTACAACCCAATAAACCAGTCTCCTTAAGTAAGTCCAACACATACTTCCGCTATGGGAGCGTCATCTTTCCTTTAGCATATGCAAACTCAATACCAAGGAAGTATATGGGTCGTCCCATGTCTCGTGTAACGAAATGCTTTATTAAATACTCCTTAGTTCTCTGAATACCCTGATGATCGCTACCCGTCAACAAGATGTCATCGACATATACTGCAAGCACAACACACCAAGATGAAGTGTTCTTATAGAACACAGAGTGATCCATATTGCACCTGCGAAAACCATCTGCAATTGCAATTACACTAAACTTTCAAACCAAGCACGAGGACTCTGTTTTAGACCATAGATCGCTTTCTTGAGTTGGAAAACTAGATTCTCCCCCTGAGCAACATACCCCAGAGGTTGCTCCATAAACACTGTCTCAACTAAGTCTCCATAGAGAAAGGCATTCTTTACATCGAGTTGACAGAGTGTCCATGATCTATTCATAGCCACCGACAGTAGAATGCGAATGGAATTCAGACAAGTAATCGGTGAAAAAGTCTCATCATAATCAACACTATAAATCTGAGTAAAACCACGGGCCACCAACTGGGCTTTCTAGCGAGCAACTGTACCATCAGCTTTGTGTTTGACAGAGAAGACCCATCGGCAAGTGACGACACTGGCATCAGTAGGGTGAGGCACGAGCTCCCATATACCATGAGATCTCAAGGCTTCCATTTCCTTATCCATTGCCTTATGCCATTGTGGAAGTAGACGTGCATCCTAGTAGTTCCTGGGGATTAATTCAGCAGACAAGGAAAGAGCAAAGGTGCGGAAGGACAGGTGAAGATTATCATAAGAAACAAAAAGTGAGATGGGATGTTTGGTACAAGAACGAATACCTTTGTGAAAGGTAATGGCAAGATCAAGAGACGGGTCTACATCATCCGGGGAGACGATCGGAGAGGGCAGATCTAGCAGTGGTACATGTTGACGGTGATGATAAACCTGTCCAAAACGGCCATCATCTAGATCTACTAGAGGAGGTATCATACTAGGCACAAGCACAGGTGGAGTGACTGAAACAAGAATAGAGAGAACAATATCAGACGATGTAGTCAACAAATCGTGAGAACCCGAGTTAGAAAAAAAAAGATTGAGACTCAAAAAATGTGACATCCATAGACACATAATACTTCTGACTAGTTGGGTGGTACAAACGATATCCACGTTGGGTGCAGGAATATCCGACAAAGACACATTTAAGCGCACACGGGCATAACTTATCCAAACCAGGAGTTAAATCCTAAACAAAACCAGCACAACCGAAAACACGAGGAGACAAGTGAAACAACTCAGTATCCGATAGGAGACGACATAAAGGGACCTCTCCACCTAAGGGTTTAGAAGGCATACGATTAAGAAGATATACTGCAGTTAAGATAGCATCATACCACAAATACCTAGAGACATTACGCTCCACTAAGAGAGTGCGTGCAACATCTAAGATGTGAAGATGCTTTCTTTCAGCAACCCCATTCTGCTGAGAGGTGTGTGGACAGGTGGTTTGATGAATAATCCCAAAGGATGCACACAAAAAATTTACAGTAGAAGATACAAATTCTAAAGCATTATTAGTACGAAGACATTTGAGAACAATAAAAAACTGATTTTGTACTTCCAAAATAAATATTTTAAGGGCATCAACAATAGATTGACGGTCTTTTAACAAATATACCCATGACACTCGGGAAAAATCATCAACAAACACAACATAGTAATGATGACCAGAAATAGACCCGTCTCTAGAAGGTCCCCAAACATTACAATGAACTAGATCAAATGACGGCCGACTAGACACTAGAGTAGAACATTTAAAGGTAGCATGATGATGCTTACCCAACTGACATGACTCACATTGAAATGACTCGACCCGAATCCAAGGCAAAGCCTGCTGAAGATGACTAAGAGAAGGATGACCCAATTTACAGTGCCATATGAGTGATGACTCAGTGTCCGAAATAGAAGCTGCCAAACCACAAGGAATATCATCACGCACCAAAGTATACACACTGTCACCACAATTACGTCCTAAACTAATCCTCTTCCCCATCCGCAGATCCTGAAAAATGCAGTGAAAAGGGAAAAAAGTAACACTACAATTCAACTGTTTAGTGATCGCAGAAAAAGATAGCAAGTTGAAAGGAAATTCAGGTACAAAAAGAACATCAGTTAGTTTAAGCTGAGAGAAAGCCTGCACAACTCCTTCTCTAGACACTAAGCAAGATCGTCAATCGACAATTGCCACAGAATGAAAACAGATGGAGAGAGATTTTGAAAAAAAAGATTTTGTACCTGTCATGTAAGAGGAGGCCCCGGAGTCAATAATCCAGGAACTATCCCTGGAAGAAAGAAAGGCATTACTTGTGGAAATAAGAGAAGAGACTATGGCATGAGAAACTATGCCCTGTAGCTGTTGGAATCGCGCAAAGTCTGCCTGAGAGATAGTAACCAACTATTCATCATCAGAAGTATGTGACAGATCGCCCAACTCTGTACTAGTATTGACCACTACCGGACGACCATGCTTATTCCAACAATGATTCTCAGTGTGGCCAGTCTGTCAACAAAAAGTCCACACAAACCTACCCTGAGAATCACCACAGTCAGCTCCTCGACCACCATGAGAGGAGCCTTTACCATTCCCATGAGACAAAAACATGCCGACGAAGAGACAAATCCATCAGCAACGAGACAAGGGCATCACTAGTGATGGTTGAGGAACATCACCATGTACCCGTAGAACAACGGGAACGACGAGACATGAGCAACAGCTAGCGGTAGAGGTGGCGGCGGCGGGTTGAAGGCTAGGGTTTGAAGTGGCTGCTGCGGCGGCGGCGGTGGCTAGGGTTTTGGGTGGCCGCTAGGGTCTAACCCAGAGCTCTGGTACAATGTGAGAATAGAAAAAATAATTTGGATATCAATCAAGTAAAGAGTACAAGGGTATATATGGAGAAATATTAGGGTTTTGTGGTATGGGCCCAATATGGCCCATTAACCAATCTAAACTCTAACAATGAAGAATTCGTATAAACAACTTTCTTGATGGTAAGATCTAACCTTGTTATATGTTTTGATTGACTTGGAGTGTGATTATGTTATGGGATTATCTCTATGTTTAAGGAGGCCACTTTGTCCCTTAAATTGTTTTAGAAACATTGAGTAAAATTATATTGCTTTATGAAATGAAATGAAATAGTAATTAAATGAGATCAATGAAGATTATGTACAACATGCCTTATATATATATATATATATATATATTCATTTATTTACTTGTATTCATACATGTAGTTTCAAATGTATATATATGAGAAATGTTTTTAAATTTTGTAGTTAGAATTATGATATGTTTTTGAACTACTAAATACTAAACAACATCATAGCTTGTCATGATGTATATATCATGATTAATTAATATAATGTCGTTCATTATATGGAGCTAGTCACAAAAACACATTTTTGTGAAATTGAACCCTGCTTAGTAATAGTAATAGAATTGAGCATCATTATCAAATTGGAAGCTAAACAAAATTATTTATATTGTTCAGTTATAGTTGTGTCACATTTTTCTTATATACCGAATCTTATATGCAAAGAAATCAACATCAACTAGAAGAATTCATTATGTCTCACCTACAAATTGTGTTATTGCAAGCATGCCAATAATTTTCTATTCATAGTTTGTGTTTAATTGAAATTGAAAAATTAAAACATCTTGCCATTCTTTTATAGCATTCTAAAGTTTTAAAGGGAATTCTTGGAATATAAAAAATGGATGCAAGAAATCTATCTTTCTAGGAAGAGAATTGACTTTACTTCTACAATATGCATTCATTCTAGAAGGTTACGTATTTAAAAGATTTGTCTTCACTGGAGTATAGGTCTTGAATGGCTAATAATGATTTAAATGATCTCATTTACATCTACGCACTGGTTTTGATAATAACCATGGCTTTGGTCATTTTGTTTATGTGGACCACAAAAATTTGAATGTAACTAATTTTGCGTCAAATCTAAGTGATATACTTATCACTTGTTAATTTCCTACCAAACCATATCTTACTTATTTTCCAACCCCATGAGTCCCCTTTTAGTGCAAATCTTGTCTCTCATCATCCTTTGTAACAACCAAATTGTAGCTTCCAAAAGGGGTAGTTAGAACTCGCCCACCCAAATCTTTAGTGTCGGATCTCATTAATGTCAGGAAGGAGATGAGTTACTGAGGTTAAAAGTGCCAATAGTCCTTTACAAATTGCATCTAGTGAGGTTGATTGTAGGTGCGTGTAATTTTTGGATTCTTGAGAGAAATTGCAGTGACTAGATTTTTTACATTCAGGATATTATAGGCTATATATGGTTAGCTTGTTAAGGTTTTGTATTTTGTTTCCATGCTTTGTGTTGTTCCCTCAATTTATATATCTGTAAGCATGCTTGATATGATAATCTTCAACTTCTTTAATTGTTCTTGTACCAGGGATGTCATGAATAGGTTTATAATGCACACCTTAGTGAAGTTGATGTTTGTATGTTTGTACCAAGGATGTCATCAATAGGTTTATAATGTAAGTAATCCAACATATGGTGCATTACTTATCCATATTGTAATGCCCGTAAGTTGTTTGGTGAATTACCTAAGAGAGAGTTTATTGAGGATTAGATTATTGATATCTACACGGGTGTCTTCCACATTGATTCTATAAGTAAACATCATGCCTTATTAGCATAGATGCCAGTGATGTTGTGATGTTTGTTAAACCTTTTGGCTGAAGAATTCATGCAAATTAATCATGTCCATTACTTGTGGACACTCTTCAACCTTGTTAAGCTATAAGATTGTCATTTAGTAATGCAAGTGTTTTGTTCCATAAATTTCCTTAATTTCTTTCTTTTTCTATATCTATTTGAAAGTTATTTTGGAACTTTGAGCATGTTTGAGGAGTTAAATACTTTTTTAAATAGTATTTTATATGTCAAGTAGCTGTGCGAAGATGTCATGTTAAAATATTTTTATTGTTGCTCTTCTTCATTGTAAATGGCATATGTTAAGATTTTATATTTGGGTACTAGTGGGCCCTATATGGGCTCTATATGGGCTTAGGGGTCTTACACCAAAAGTTTAAAGATTTAGTGGCTTAACCCCTATACCCATATATAAACCCATTACACTTCTATCACACAACCGATGTAGTACTATATTTCCAACACCCTCCCTCAAGTTCAACTCGGTCGAACTTGCTCAGACTTGTACACCAGAGGTCTGTTTACCAGGACTTGTACACTACTTTGTGTCTCAGAGGTCCTACACACATGGACTTGTAAACTACTTATGTCTCAGAGGCCTTTTTTTAATATATATATATATATATATATCCATTATATTTCTCTGATACCATGTTAAGATTTTATATTTTGGATACTAGTGGGCCCTATATGGGTTCTATATAGGCTTAGGGGTCTTACACCAAGAGTCTCAAGACTTAGTAGCTTAACCCCTATACCTAAATATAAACTCATTACACTTCTATCACACAACTGATGTAGTACTATATTTCCAACATTCACTATTCTCGCACATTTAATGGTAGCATAACCATTTAATCACAAGTTTGAATACATACCTCAGGTTAAAGTTTAAAGCTCAAAATTGTAATGTTTATGATCAACATTGTGATATAGTCCTTTGGATATAAGCTATGAACTCATATGCTAATAGATAATTATAAACAAGAAAAAAAATCAAAGCAATACATACAATGCCTTGCTTATAATACTAGTTATGAGATATATTTCCAATCCATGTTGTGTAGTAAAATCCAATCGACACATATAAGAGAGCAAGAGCAAAAGCCTAACAGGATTATTACGCAAAGGGTAATTATCACTGGTATGATTTCCATAATACAATCATAAAAAATAACTTTTTGTAAAATAATTGTTGTTTCATAAGATAGAATTATATAAGATTGAATAATTTTCAATTCGACTAGATGAACAAGGAGAATCACCAATCAACATATCTAACCATACCACTTATTATCAGAAGAGCTTGATCTTCCAAGCCAATAATGGAATTTTAGTTTCAATCATTAACATAACATTACCATGGATTGAATCATGGTGGACTTTCCTTACAATTAATGGAGTAGGTTTCTCACTAATAAATTTTAGAGGGAGGTTGCATATACGCTTGTAGTTACCACTAAGAAATGTATTTTTAACATTTGTTTGGTAGAATTGCCATTTCCCTGCATTAGCTACAACTAACAATATGTGGATAGTAGTCAAACAAACAATATGAGTAAGAATTTCAATATATCAATGTAGTATTCTTATGCAAAACCTCTATTTAAATGCTGAGCTTTATACCTTTTAGTTGAGTCATCAAAATGAGATTCAACCTAGTAAATTGCTGCCGCAATAGAATTCCTTACTAGTAACTACACAAAATTTTATGTATGATTTTTCTTAAGAACTGGCAAATCCATTTTCATCGCTTTCCATTGAGGATCAAATGTAGCTTATTAATAAGAAGTAGGCTCATAAATAGAAGCAAGGGCATGATGGCAATGATAATCATGAAGATATGGTACCACTTGGCTTACCATTGTGGAATGACAAACGACAACTGGAGGTGTTGATGTGCATGCATAATTAACAATAAGCTCAGCTACAAGTTGAGAGGACTTGTTGAGATTACTTCTTGAGTTAGTAGCATTGTTATCGTTCTTAGGGAAAGATAAATGAGATTAGTGAATAGATCATAACAAGATGAACTATAAGCTAAATATGACGATCTAGGGAATGATTTGTGTTCCCATAAAGTCACATGGCCAACGATGAGGAGTTATTGAGATATAGGATCATAGTATTGCTAGCATTTTAAATTAATCAACTCCATATCCAATGAAAAGACACAAAAAAAAAAGACTTTTGTTGAAGTTTGTTTATCTCATGAGGTTAAAGACGAATAAAACAAACACAACTATAAGATCAAATCAAGTGATAGTTTGAAGACGTTTATAATGGGTTCAATTGTCAAGAATGAGTTAAAGGTCAAGTGATGAGATAGACAGAAGTAAAAATAACATCACAACAAAAACATTCAAGAAGAGAAATAGTAATAAACAAGGCTCTAGTAGTTTTAAAGATATATCTAATTTTGTGTTCTACATACCCAATTATTTGAAAGGTTTCGGTACATGTTTTATGAATGGTAGACCATTTTTTTTAAGAAGATTGATATATGATTACTCATAATACTCTCTAGAATTATAAAAAAAAAAATTAATTTGTTTAGAAAATTTAGTTTTGATCATATTAAAAACTTCTTACTAAATTTGTGACGATTCAAATTATTTACACAACAAATAGGCTTGAGTATAACAAGTAACATCATCAACAAAGATAACAAAATAACGAGTACTACCTTTAATAGGAGTTGGTGGAAAATGGCAAATATCAAATAAATTAAATCGAATAATTGAAGAGTCACTATTATCAGAAGGTAGAGCTATTACCCAACCAACTTGACAGGACATGCAATGAAGAGGATAAGAAAGTGATGCAAAGCAACCACTAAAGCCTTAAATTATCATCTCTCCCTTGGCTAATTTGCAAATTGAACTCTGGTATTGCTAGTCTTAATTTTTCTTCTAGTTCTCATGATAGCTTATTTGTTCAAGGGGTGTTTGTTTAATAGCAATGAGGCCACCAAAGTCAGAGTGGGTCACATCATGGTATTTGTTTTCTAACAGTGATTTGTGAAGTTAATGGCGTGTTTGGTTTGATAGAGGTCCACAGAAGTGGTGGAATCCTAAAAATACAACTTCAGTGGAAGTGTACACCTTATTTAAAAGTGTGCAATTCCATGCATAGTTATTAAACCCGGCATGGATAACGACCCGTTCATAGCTCCGAGTCTTGGGTTAACCGGTTCAATTGTTGGGTCAATCGGGCCAATGTCGGGTAAATAAAATAAAATAAAATATTTATATTTTTTATTAATATTTAAGATATTTATTTCTTTGAACATAATTATAAACTATCGATTCATAGTTTATACTAATAATAATTTCAATAAATAAAACAAAAGCATAGTTTTATAACAAAGTATAATTATATAAGTTTCAAAGATAATAAACTCTTAAGTCCTTAATGGACAGTAAGAAACATAATTCATTCCAAATTTACTAGTGGCCACAGAGTCAAATTGTTGTCACAATCAGCTTCATATCTTCAATGAAAGCCTTGGAAAGGCTTTTCATTTATAGCCTCAGCACCAACTTCAATATCTTTTGCATCATCATCTTCTTGAAGTAACTCATCCAAATTTAAATCATCTGCAAAATAGACAAAAATTACTTTTATTTACAATAACGTTTGAATAAATTAAGAAAAAAATGACATTCTTGTTTAAGCTTTTTACAATAACATAGAGTAAATACTAATCTTTTTAAAAATATCAATTGGCTTTACATTCTTGTTTAAGCTTTAAAGTAAATCTCATAGATTTTAATCAAATGCTTAATATTTTTTAGTTTTCAAAGAATACAGAGAATTGAAATATTAATTAAATATCCAAAATTATATATTCAATCAAATGCCAAAATGCCAAAATTGGATATGCATCAACTAACTTACTTACCTATAAGCAACTTAGCACTTTGTACTCTTGTAGAAGATGAAATAATTAAGAGAACTTAGCCTTTGTAATTGATAAGAGCTTGTGTGTTAAGAATGCGAAGTGTTCTTTCCTTATAATGAGCATTACTTTTATCAGGTTTAAGCGCTAATACATGTGTATTTGTGTTCTTTTGCGTATTTAGGGTTGTGAAGCTGAGTATTAAGAAAAGAGGCCAAAAGTAGATCGTGAATACACTATTTAGTGGAATCTTGAAGGAACAAACGGAAAGACACAAGCGGGGCTCTAAGATACGTGAATGTGTGCTAACCTCCATGTATTCAAGTCATTATAATGAGTTGGAGGGGCATGAAGGCAGTCACATTTGCGTATCCCGACTTGTGCATTAATAGCAAGATCTTCGCCAATGAGAACTTTGATTGAAGAAGAGTTGCGATCTACGGCATAAACGTGTGCCCGTTTATGTTGCCTCAATGAAAGCGTGAAATTAGGAGTGTTTTGGTGGAGCATTATAGCAATTTACTGTAGCAATACACTGCAGCAGCTACTGTTCGTAGTCAGCCAAAAATCAGGTTTCCAGAGAATCCACATGGGCGTGTGGAAATTCCACAGACCCATGTGCTAGGGTTTTGAGAGGCTTTTGGTAAGCCTTTGCAGTGGTCCTACGGATTCGACACCGCGCTTCTCTTAGAAGAAGATTATCGGGGGAGCTTTCACCGGCAACGATCCGGTGAGGTGTGCCTTAGACCGGACAAGGGGACCTCTGAAGAAGAAGAGGCTACTCCACAAGACCATTGACACGAATACCGAGGGGGTTTTCCATGGATTACTAGTTTTTTTTACTTTTGATGTCATTATTGATTGTATCTTGCTCAATGGAGAGCTAAACCCCCTAGTGGGTATTTGGATTTTGTAAACCCTAGGATGTTAATGTTTCTTTGACATTTTATTATGCCTTCCTTAATTGATGTTTTTAATTGAGTTTCAAGCTTGAATGCTTGTTGAATGATTTCTCCCTTAGAGTGACACTAGGGTTGAGAGTTCATCTTGGTAACCTTTGTGGATGGGTGATACGCATGAGGGTTAGACAAAGCTAGATTGGAGAGGGTTGAGAGGATGAGTCGAGAGATCGCGGAGCGTCTCCTTTCCCCTCCTGTGTGATTTATCCTACCTCAAATTCCTAGAGTTCTTTGCGGTTACAATAGAGTGAAGAACTAAAGGATGAACTCCATTGGGGCTTAGTTGCGTGAGCAATAGAGTGAAGCGTTGAAGTGACTTTAGTATATGGGGCTAATTGTGACTAGGGGTCTTTCGCCTGAACCAAAGGGTTAGATCTACACCTAGGAATAGGGTTTATCACTTGGAATCTCTAGAACTCTATGCAACTTTGCATAGTGTGAGGTGTTGAGATTGAGCGATTTCTCTGCCGAGACATAGTGTAGAGTTAGTCACGGTTGAACTTAGGTTTGGGATCGTGTACTTAGGATTTTCATGACTCATTAAGCATTAGTTGGGAAGCATAATAGTAGGTCTTGCGCTTGAAACATTAGTCCTAGAGGGAGCATTGTCCGAATACCCCACTTTTATTGATTGCCTTTCCTCTCACTTACTTGGGCCTCTCATTCTAGTTTCGTTCATTTTTGTTTACATTACACTTTATCAAAACAATCATTATTCAACTTTGCTTGGTTAAGTAGCAATTTTAGTATTTTTATTCCCTACTCCCTGTGGATACGATACTCCACTCACTTGGGAATTATTACTTCAACAAACCCGTGCACTTGCGGGTCACACGCAAGGTCCGTTATCAGTAATGGAGAGTTCTTTCAGTGATGGCCTAAAGGGGTGATGCCAATATAATAACTATATATGTTTACATTAATCTAATTAGATCTACATAAAATCAGCTATGCAATTAGTTGTTTTGAATTTTGATAGTTGATACATGCATAGCCTTGATATTGGGCAGTTGTGATGTCGATCCACATTAATCTAATTAGGTCTACATAAAATGAGCTATGCAACTGATGTTGATCTCTTGAACCCCATACCACTTGCATTCTATTTGAGAATCGAGATCCAGATTTGTCACAAACTCATGCGCTTCTTAGTGTCTTACAGAGAAGAGAAGTAGAGGATGAAGTCACAGATGTAGTCTTGTAGAAGAAGAAAGTAAATTGGTACAAACTCCAAAAACTCTAGACTCTAGGGTTAAGTCATTTTGAAGTTAGAAAAAATAATAAATTATATGACCCAGCCGGGTCATGTAAACCTTCCTGGGTCAAAAGGTTAAACCTGTTTTGACAGGTGTGATTGGGTTTGACCGGGTTAAAGTCTTAAATGGGTTAAAATTTAACTTGACCCGGTTTAGACTCTAGGTCACCGGGTCACCAGGTTGAGCGATTGGACCACCGGGATGGGCATGGTTTAATAACTATGATTCCATGTGTTTGGTTGTAGGGGGAAGTGTCAAATTAGTAACCATTTTCAGTGTTTGGTTGGTGGAAGTCAAAAGCTAGAAATCGGCACTTCGATAGTTCTAATGTTTCATTAGGATGGAAGTGGGGTTATAGTCAACATTTCAGGATGGGAGGTAAGATTACACCCTTCTATTGTAGAGTAGGTATATTATAATGTTGTAAGGTTTTATTTTAAGTAATTATATATACATATGTTATTTTTGTGGTTAACCACTTATATATATATATATATATATATATATATCCTCTTTGTGATTGTTGAAATTATATATAGTTGAATTATTTTTCAAAGTTACTTGGTCCAAGTTGGTGGTAGTTAACTTGTTAATTGCTACAGTAAAAAACATACATATGTTATGTGGCCCCTCTATTGATACATACATGTATATATTATTGTCTTTGTGATTGTTGGAATTATAATTCTAGATAAATAATTTCTCAAATTTACTTAATTCTAACAAGTGCTTATTAACCTGTTAATTGGCACAGTTAAAAATAAAAAAGTAGCCTGTACCATGAAGACCAAGAAACCTTCACACCCATGCTTACAACTTAATTTATTTTCCTACTAATGAGCCAACAAGAAGATCACTCCAATTGTCATGCTTTTTAAAAAAAATGTTTCCTTGAAATATGTAATCCTAAAACATAAAATCACAGCCAACCCAAGAGTAATGTTTTCCCTTCTTGAAAATTTAAATCAAGCTCTAGGTAATTCTAATACAAAAATTGCACAAAAAATAAACCAATCCATATAATACTATGATTTTATTGCAAATTCAAGCAAGTATCCCATAACCTTTAAAGGCAACATTATAGTATAACTGCAAATCACATAAAACAAAAAAAATTGTCATATGAAAGGGAGCGGCAGATGCAAATGCCATATATATATCATTTACCTAGAGTGCAACTTACACTCAACCTACAACCTATGCTCCATCAACCAGATGCATCTGAATGCACCAACCAAAGTGCATCCAATAAGTGTATAAAATAAAGCATACAACAAAATTGGCAAGAAATGAAAAAAGACTACATAATTTAAATAAAGTAAAAAAAATTATACTTGAATAGAAATAGACAGCAATTGATAGCATGGTACCTCAGCCAAAAATAATAAATACAAACTGCAGATTTGTGGCTAACCTATCTGCAAAGAAGACCATGTTGTATGGCTCAAGTAACAAGAATACATATAATCAAAACCTAAAAAAACCAAGTGGAAAAATACATAATCTAGAAAATAATCAGAACATACAAGCAACACAAAAACAGAAAAGGTTACTAAACAAACACAATGATGGTGCATAATCATAATACAACTTGATCACTTGGTCCACAAGTAGTGGAATAAGCAGCATCACTCACCCAATCATGCCCATCCATTTTTCTTAGAATTCCTATGTAGGAACAAGTCAGGAAATACAAAGGATGTCAAATTTAAAATATAAAGTTGCAAGTTCAAACATTAAAAAAAAGAAAATATGTGAACAAAAATAAACAACATAGCCATCACATATCGCAAGGAAAAATAGCATCTCATGCAACGGTCACACAAAACCATTATAACAAGCCCCATATTATTCTCTATTCTATCCTTCAGCTTCCCCCATTGACTATTTTCTTCACGTTGTTCTTCTTGTGTGTTGTAGATAAAATTGTATAGTTGTTAACATGCATTTGGCTAGTCTTTTGTTGATTTATCGTATATTCTCCTAGATTTTGTAGTAAATTATTCTCCCCTTTTGTACAAACTACTTCTTTTAGTGATTTTTATGTGTAGGAGGATGGAGCTGGACCTGGACCCCCAACTTCATGCTAAATGAGGGTGTTTCAGAGAAAAGAAGAAAGATGACTCAAGTGGACCAGCCTTCCAAGATACATGACCTTTAAGGCTAGTTGGCACACCTATGGACTATAAATTCAGCTAAAAGGTGAACTTGGATCTTGGATTTCTTAAGGCTAATCTTGAAAATTTTGACTAGGGTTTCTTAAGGGTTTATTAATTGGTATTTAAGATTAATGGTTTTTAGAGGGTTTTGCCATCGTGAAAATATGCGCTGGCCTAAATCAAAGTAACTTGTTGTCTCTTGAAAGAGAGTTGCAAGTATTTAAGGACCGTTACCCTTCAAAGTATTTTGCCTACGCTCCATAGAAACTTAGCATTTTCTCCCATACTCTTGTGGTGAAGCCCCAAACCTTGGACTTTCTATAATTGAATTTTTAACCTTCACATCCCCGTTTCTTCTCACTCTCAACCCCTGTAATTTATAATTTCAGTAGTTCAATCCTTTCTCACATTGGTTAATTGCCTAAATTGCCTATGGTTGCAATTAATTGGTAACCCACACTTGGTCTCCGAAGGATCGACATCTTAATTACTACTTGGCAAAAACCACATGCTTGTGGTTACACAACATTGTGATCGACCTTGCATAGAGACCAATTTTTCTTTTTGTGTGCTTCTTCCATTCAATATCTTATTATTTGGGTCAACACAGGCTATGTAGTTATAGACAATGCAATAAACAAGCACTAACCTTACCTGAGCCTTGAATGGGAAAAAAGGGTGAGGTTAGAATCTTGAATTGATTCTTTATTATGGCAAATGCTTGCTCGACCTTTGATCTCAACATGGACTGCCTAAGATTGAAAAGTTCCTTTACGTTTGTTGGAGGCCTTCCACTATGTTTCTTTAGGTGGTATCTAATGCCTCAATATGATGCTATTAATCCATTCCTATTTGTATATCTGGTGTATACCAATTAATATTTTCCTACAACAAAGAACAATCTTCAATCAAGGTTCTTATAATGTTAATAGTGGTTGAAATTTATTTTTCCAACCTATGAATTTGAGTCCTTCAGGTTGTGATCATGATATTGCATCTCTTAAGACTGTAAAGTCATTTGCAGATCTTTCCCATCCCACTAGAACATAGGTGAACTTTAGATCGGGGTTTATCAATGCAAGCACAATTTGGGTTGGACTTTTTTACCACGGAACTGGGGTAATTCATGAAGAGGTAAAGAAGCATCGATGTACACCCCATCCAATACCCTTTATTAGGATCCATGATTTTGTTGGACATGAGCTTACTTTGAAAAAAGGATACCATTTTATGTTACTCAAAATTTCAGGATGGTAGGTGTTGCTTGGGAGTGCACATAGTCATCGTGAATGACACATATGGTGCGAAGGACATTGTTAAAGAACCGGCTAATAGTTTTCCTAAAGCAAAGAAAATCAACACGTATGGTCCGGTTCTTAGTGTTGTGATTAACTATATGTAGGAATATTGCCAATTATTTTTCTATAGATATGTGTCTGCTGTCTACAAGTAAATACATGTCACTCATGATGGATGCAAGATACATAAAAGGCCCTATGTACATCCTAAAGTAGATAACATAGTAGTACTAACCGCTCCTTAAAATGCAATCCATAAGTTTCTTTCTAGTTAGGTATATAAATAAGGAGGGTTCCTTATGCCTTGCATACCTAGTTACAAGTAAATAGGCAACAATAATGATAATTGTTGTGAAAGCCATTGCCAAAGGACTCGCACGATCATTTAGTACCCAAGAATCCATCTATATCTTTGATGAGTGAGTTATGGTCGTGAATAACCCTTTTAGGTAATTGAATTTATCGCAAGCAATGTAACCATGCGTACTATGGTTTTATATAGCATTCATGTGATTTCGAGACAAGTGAATAAGATGAGCTAAAGCCATGTCATGCATGTATTGAGTAGAGTAACCATAAAAAAAAGGTAAAACAATTTATAGATGAGGTACAATGACAAATTAGGTAGGTTGGTAAGATATATAGGCACAAAGGAAACAGATTCAAGTGAATCAACAACAAAAATAAATATATAATAAAAACCATGGAAACAACAATTAGGGTGAGGAAAATAACACCACAGCACAAACTGGGGAAATGCAATCTAAATAGTATTCTAGATGAGCTGAATTCATATTATCAAGGTGTTTAACACAAAAAAAGGGCAAACAATTGATAGTAGCCCAGTAAATTAAATTAACACCTAAGAAGAAAGTCATAAGTATAATGACATTCAATATTTGGTTACATATATGAAAACCAAGATAGAAACAAAAGATAACAACAAGAGCTAACATGCAGACCAGGTAATTTGTAAAAGGGAAACAAGGAGACACAAACAAGTAAGAAATAGCTTGACCAAAAAAAAAGAAGGTATAATTAAATAGGAACAAAAGGTAGCATGCAGCTCAAGGAAAAATTACCATAAAAAAAATGAAGATAACAAGGTAATAAAATAAAATAAAATAAACACCAACAATGAAATCAGTTTAAAAAAAGTCAAAAGATTCATAGCATCAAAGCCGAACAAAAGAATGTAGGTCCAAGGAAATAAACTTGCATTCCAAGGAAAAACTTAAAGAGAAAAGAGGACATGAATGCATTGTAGAAATTACAAAGTCTAACAGAAACATGTAGAAAAGTCATCTATAATAACAAAACAATTGTTGTGAAAACATCTTGCGAATATTTTAAAAAACACCCCTTTAGTCACCACCCAAGAAAAAGGACAGAATGCATGACCATCTATATCAATTTGCATCTATGATAAGCTTTATATATTAAAAAAAGGGCTTGATAACTAGCTAGCATACATGTCAGCAAAATTTTAAAAACAAAAGAAAACAGAACCAATTAAGAAATAGCTTGGTTAAAACAAAAGTTAACAAAAACAAATAATTACTATGCAGGTCAAGTAAAATTTAGAAAGGGGGAGGGAGAGAGAGAGAGAGAGAGAGAGAGAGAGAGGGAAACCAGAAATAGGTATGAAAGCATAAACATATTACTATGTTGATACATACACATTGCAATTCTTAAGTTCACCCTTCTTAGTGTATTGCAAAAACATAACAGATATTATGAAGAGTTGTTTTGCTATTTTAAAAAAAATTGACATATAACAAGAATTAGTTAAAACAATAGCAATAATGATAGCACCATAGTGACTAGCCAAAAAGCAAGAAAAATATATAAGATATAACAAACCAAAGCAAGAACTTCATACTGTGTCCATTAAACACTAGCAAACATAATGGATTTAAGAATGCCATGTAGTGGAACAAAAGTAAGATAATAATAACCAAAATAACCAAAATAACAACAACAACAACAACAACAACAACAACAACAACAACAACAATAATAATAATAATAAGAAGAAGAAGAAGAAGAAGAAGAAGAAGAAGAAGAAGAAGAAGAAGAAGATGAACAACAACAACAACAACAACAACAACAAGAAAAAGTACAAGAAGAATAACAACAAAAATACTAACAACAACAACACCACCACCACCAACAAACCCTCAAACAAAACCATATTAAGGCCTTACTTCATCAGAAGGGACATATAAGCCAACAATTAAGATATGGAAACCCAAACTTGAAAAACATGGAAGAATCAAGTGAAAATAGCATCCATAATCAAGATTAATCATGCTATAAGATAGATTGGCCTCCAAAAATAGGAACAAAAAGCCCTTGCATACAAACTAGATCAGGTGAAATTGATGGTTGTGTAAGAAGAGGGAGTGGCCTTACAACGAGAAAGAAACTAGTGGCACTCAACCAAGAAGATGGTGAAGCTGGTCGGTGATGGAGATGATCGAGAAGGATGGGAAATGTGGCGTGACAATCACCGCATAAGGAAGACCAGCAAGTGGAGAGGAGATGTGCTGCAAGATAGTGAAAAAGCAAGGAGTCAGGAGGAGAATAAAAAGGGGAAGTGGGTGCCTATGACACGGCCATATGACTTCAAGTGCATGAAAAGACACTTTGGCCAAAAGGGAAAAAGAGCATTTAAGTGGAATTTAGGAATTTTTTTTTTGGAAGGAAGTTGAACGCTGAAGTCAGAAGGCTTTGGAGATGTCAAATCACGCACTTCGGAACTAACTTCGGTCAACCAAACACACTGAAGTGGTTGAAAAGTATCCACTTCAACCTAAAATGAAGTTAAACAAAGACTCCCTAAAAGTGGGTATTTTGAGTGCACTACATTGGTTTTAGTAAAATTTCTTATACAGTGAGATTTCAATCAAATTTGATTAAAATATCAAAGTCCCACTTCGTGACAAATTCAAGCTCTTTTTGGAATTATCTCCTTTTAAAATATAATTTATGTATATGTCCTATAAAGATAAAATTGCATCATATCTTATATTTATCAGTTTTAATGTGATTAAAGTTATTTATGACTAGAGTTTTTTCTAGTATATATCTCAAAGGATGTTGGGATTGGATTGGGAAGAGATTTATGAGAAGAGAGTGAAAAAGAGAAGAAATGAAAAACAAACATTAAATTTAGTAGAAGTGAAAAATGAAGGATAAAAGAAATAGATATTTTAAATACTTTAGTTTTAAATGCTACAAATATAATTTTTAATATAGATATAAAAAAAATATTTTTATAGGTTGTACACAATTATATTATTTATTGGGATAATGCAAATATAACTTTTTATTGCAATATAAATGTAAATTTCCCAAATATACATAAGATTTTTGATGAAATTATGGACCAATTTGGTCATATTCACATCCCACTTTCACACCATCATCATCCATAAAACAAAGAGTGATAGAAGTCTAATTTTATATCTCCACCTCCTTGATTTACCAAACAGTTAAAGCCTTGCTAAAAGTGGAAATTCCATGGAAGTGTGACTTTATTGCTTCCACCATTTTAGTCTTCACCCCTATACCGAACAACTTTCAACATGCTTCAATAGAATAACGCTTTTGCTTCGTATATGGATGGCATGGTTATTATTGGAGATGTCTACATAGAAATTTAAGACTTGAAAATACTTCGTTATCAAAGTCTGAGTTGAAAACTCTAGGAAAATTAAACTGCTTCCTAGACCTTCAAGTAACTACAATCAAAGATGGGCTATCTTCTCTCCTAGGCCAAATATACTTCTAATATTATACCAAATTCAAATATCATACCAAAGGCAGGTATACTGTAGCAAAAATCAAAACCACACCTTTGGAATATAATGTCAAATTGACTTTAGTATTGGGACTCATTTTAAAGTTGCTAGAGTGTTTTGATAGCTAGTGGGCAGTCTTATTTATTTCAAAATTTCTCTTCGTAACATTTTGTATATTGTTTAAACAGTTAGTTAATTCTTGGCATTTCTAGGATCTAGTCATTTTGCAATTGTACTTAGCATTCTTTATTATATGAAAGGAAACATCTTTCATAGCATACATTTTTCACCTTAATCCTCTCAATAATTAAAAGCCTTTTCATATGTAGATTAGGCTAGAGATCCTACAAACATATAGATGTTCACTTGTTCCTTGGTAAAGCAAGGACCAATTATTTATAGCTCAATTTACCACAAAAACCAAAATATCACTTAATAGTAGATGCTCTTATAGAATTGCTTCAATTACAATGGCTTCTTGAAGATATGGGAGGCAAGAAAGAAAAATCAACCCTGTATTGTGATAATAAGAATGTCATTCTAGTAGTTCATAATGATGTCCTTTATAAATTCATAAACATATCGGAGTCAATAATCATTTTATCTACTATCGTGTTAATAGTGGTCGAGACTCTTTTTAGCATATATCAACAACATGCTAATATTTCTCCAAAGATCGGGGTGTAAATGAGTCCAGCTACTCGTGAGCTACTCGAGATCGGCTTGGTCTGTGCTCAAATTCAATTTGACTTTTCACGAGCTGAGTCGAGCTCGAGCCCAAAATTACTCAGCTCGTAAGGTTCATAAGCCTAAATGAGGCTCTATATATAATATTAAATTAGTTATATTTAAATTATAGAAATACTTATGTATATGAGCAATATTATTCTAATTTCTAACCACAAATAACCTTAATCTATTACAACTCATAGCAGCCAATCCATCCAAACTTTGTTGTGGCCATCCGCCACTGTCGTCCTCCTCAGCGGAACCTCAAGTCCCCATCGTCCTCCCCCATGGGAAAACCAAGCCCTGTCATCGGCATCTTTCGCCCTTCTCTACGGCAACCATCGTTACCCGCAGGCCAGCCGTCATTGAGTCCGCAGGCTTACCAACGTTAACTCATTGTGCAAGCTTCCACCACAGCGCCATGTAAGGTGTTTTCTGTTTTCTAATTAACATTCAAGTAGATGATTTTTTATCTGCATAGTTTTTTCTTTTGAGATTTTTTGTAAAATCGAAATGTTGATTGAGTGTTAAATAGTTATTGTTTCAAATAAAAAATTTGGTTTTTGTTTGTGGATGTATGTAATGAAAATATTAATATGCTAATGAAGCAAATAATTTTCTCCATAAAATAGTTTTTTCATCTTGTGTTTGAAAATCGACAAGTAATTCATCATCTATTTAAGCTCTGATATAGGATCAATCTTGCAAACACACTCATGTTGTAATGATCCTTTCCCTTTCTTCCATTTGGATGATCTTTAGCAACTGCAAACAATGCCCTTATAAGATATATATATATATATGTTATATTCACAACGAAGTATTTATTTATTTTATTATGTATCAAATTACCAAAATTCTATTATAATTAACCACAAGAAAAACAGTGGGAGATTTTTGGATAAAATGAAGAATAAGATATATATATATATATATATATATATATTTCATACATGGCACAGAGAGCTAGCTATGGAGTTCTAAGTTATGTTTTCACTCTGCGGTGACCAAGACATTTGAGCCATAAGTTTCTAAGGATTCCCCTATGTAATTAATATCTAATATAAGAGGAAATATTATTGTTCAATAGTAGATGTGTTGAATTTTGTTAAATTTTTGTTAATTGTATGAACTTTGAAATAATTCTTGTTAGTAAATTATATGAAATTTGAAGTTAATGTAGTGTATGCTTTTTCTTGCAATTTACCTTCAATGAACTCATTATAATAGGTGAAATGCTCTTTGTAACAAACTAATTTTGTTATTTTTTTAATGTAAATGTCCGATGTGAACACCCATAAGTGCATGGGGTCGTTAAGTAATACCCTGTGCATGACACATGAGTCGTATTTCTCGGGGCCAAGGAGCTACCCTTACTTCCTCTTTACTCTTTGCTTAGCCTACAAATTCGAGTACCAGTATCCTAAACTACTAAAAAGGATTAAAAAACTACTAAAGTAAGAAATCTACACGCTATGGTGAAACCTAAAGAAAAGAGTGGTCACGGATGCAGTTTCCCTCGAGGCTACTAATGCTAGAAGAGTGCTAGGTTTGCAAAGCAATGGTGATTTTGAACCAAGAGATCGATTCCTAAAGTAGGTAATCCCGAATCCCTTGGTGATTACCCCTAATCCCCATACGAGTATTGGCTCAAAATTTCTTCAGATCAAATCCTCCTATGATTGCATTAGGGATAGGGAAATCACTAATTAGGGCCAAACGCACATCTAGGTTCATCCCTAATGGTTGGAGGGGTAAAAAATACCCTAATCTCTCTGTATATTCGTATATGAACCCCTTTCAAGCTAAGTGAGTCTAATACAATGGCGCATCCCGTGCATCCAAGTACAACCTAAGAATTAAGCCACATAGTTCTCATGCAATTCAATACATCAAAGAACACAAAGCTTGAACCACAAAATCGAACCACATGCATTTAAAGCAAACAAAGCATTCATACAAGTAAGTTTACCCCAAGGTTCACCGGCATCCGGTGACCTTGGGGTTTAGCAGTCCATACAGACAAATACAAGGTTCAACATGATGAAAACAACTAAAACAATCATAAACAAGACTCCCTAAAAAATTTGAAGCCGAATGATGCTTTGGATTTCGTGGAAATCTTCCATGAACACCGCAATAGGGCAGCTTCCCTCGTCGTCTCCAAGTCTCTACAAGTGGGATCAAGGGTAGATCTTGCCAGATTATGCTTCTCCTATCAATTTCCTCCTCAAAAATGCCCTCTATTGCCTTCGTTCACCTCGGATCAAGAATATGGAGTTGGAGTGCTCAAGGAGAGGGATGATGAATGGGACCAAATAGCCTAAATTCTTCTTTTAAACTCCTCTCACGATGGCTTCACTACCTGGCTCATGGGCGCAAGGATGCTCGTGAGAGCCTTAGGATTTTTGCCAAAATTTTTGTAAAGCGCTACAGTAAATTGCTACAATATTGTAAATTCTCTAGCTGGCTTATGGATGTCTTCACGATAGTCAGGTTGCCAGTCAAGAAAACCTGAGCCTTTGTCGTTTCTCCAATACTTCGTGCAACAGTAGTTGCTATAGTATTGCTATAGTACGAGGCTCTGAAATGCCATTTTCGGTGCTGATTTCTTTCTCAATTGTGCTGTCGAGCTCACCTAGGCTTCTTTGAGACTTGTAACATGAATGAAACCAATTAAACCATAAAACGACATTGATTCATCAAAGAATACATGAATAGTGCAGAAGTTTTATGCATAGAATACATATATTTAGGCGTTTACCAATGTCATCTTGTCAGAATAATTCAATGACTAGTCAACCATTAGAAGATGAATGTTCTCCAAATGCTATCACCAATATCAATATTAATACAACAACGACAATGACAACAACAAATACAAGAGAAGAGGAGACATTTGAAAAGAGAAAAAGATAAAAGACTTCATCTATTTGGTTTGAATTTGTTGAAGTTATTCTTCCAAATAGGGAGAAAAAAGGATAGTGTGTCCATTGCAAGACTAAGATCCCCATTCTTGCAAGTGGTGACACAACACACTTTGGAAGACATTTGAAAACATGTTCGTTGAGAAAATTTGTTTTAAGTCAATAGAAAAAAAATTAGTTTTAAACAAAAAGAAAGGGAATATGTTGGCATACAAATAACACCGGCATTTACGGATGGCAAATTGGCCATAGGGAAGATGAGAGAGGCAATTGCTCGTTGGATTCAAGTGCATGAGCATCCATTTTCCATTGTAGAGGATGAAGGTTTTAACATGATGCAACAAAAGGGGAATGCCTCAATGGGAAATAATTTCTCCTGTCACAGTGAAGAAGGATTGTATGATTGTGTATGAGAATGAAAAGAAGAGGTTGTTTGCATTATTGAAGAATGTCAACAAAATCAGCTTGACAACCGATATATGGATGTCATCACCTCAAAAGATGGAGTACATGGTTGTGACAGGACACTTTGTTGATTGGAAACTATAGAAATATGTTCTTAATTTTGTGCATCTTCCTCTGCCTCTTCGCGGTATTGACATTATTGATACTATTTATAGATGTTGCAAAGAATGGGGAATTAAAAGTAAGGTGTCAACAATCTCGGTTAATAATGTTTGAATGAATGATGTTGCCATTTGAAATTTGAAGGACACTTTTACAAGACATAAGAAGTTGCTTTGTGGTGGAAGAATGTTTCATGTTCCATGCACAACTCACATTTTGAACATAATGGTTCAATTTGGTCTTTCAAAGATTGAAACTGTCATTAAAAATATCCATGATAGTGTGCTTCATATTAAGCAATCTAAAAGGAGACTAATTATGTTTTCAGAGATTGTGCAGTAGTTGCAATTACCTTATAGGAAGTTGGTGCTTGATTGCAAGACAAGGTGGAATTAAACTTATGAGATGCTATCAGTTGCATTGTAGTTCAAAGATGTCTTCCCAAGATACAAATATCATGATATCACCTATGATTGTTGTCAAAGTAATAAAGTGTGGGAAAAGGCAGAAAAAGTTTGTGAAATTATTGAAGTGTTCAATTCCACTACCAATATTATTTATAGAAGTGGGTATTCTACCTCAAACTTGTTTTTAAATGATGTTTTTCAAAGAAATATTATATAGAAAATATCAAGATAGAGGTAGAGATAAATTCATTTTTGATATGGTTACAAATTTGAAAAACAAGTTTGACAAGTATTTGGGTGAATGCAATTTTTTGATGGCAATGGGTGCTATTTTGGATCCTGGATGCAAAATGAGAGCTATTGAGTTTTCATTTCCTAGAATGTATCCTGCTTTGGAAGCATAAACTCATATTCTTGATGTGGAAAATTGTTTGTATGAGCTTTACAATGAATATCTTGTTGAGGATCAATCCATTGGTTGCACAAGTAGTACTAGTAGTGCAAATGGACAAAGTTCTTCTTAGGATAGTCTCAGTTTAAAGCATTTGTGAAGACAGTTGAAACTATTACTTCACAAAAATCTAATTTGGATATTTATCTTGAAGAAGGGTGTTATATTAGTGATGAAGATTCTAGCAAGTTTGACACCTTGGAGTGGTGGAAGGCAAAGACCATGAAGTATCGTGTTTTGTCTAAGATGGTTAGAGATATTCTTGCTACATCTATAACTATTATAGCTTCTAAATGCACTTTTAGTGCTAGTGGATGAGTTATTGATTCATATCATGCTTCATTGTATGCTGATACTGTGCAAGGCTTAATTTGTGGAGGTGATTGGTTGTGTTGCTTTCAATGCATGAAGAAAAATAGTAAGGTATGATTATTAAGTGTTTTTATTTACTTGATTTATTTATGTATACATATACATAGTAACTAACATATATCAAGTTTCTTTAATAATGTTTACTTTCTTATTGTAGAAAGAAAAGAAAGCAGTAGAAGTTACTTTTCCTATCAAGTGTTGATTTTTCCTGAAAATACCTTGGAGTCATGGTTCAATCATTTACACATTTGTTTATGAAAATTTGTTGCTGTATTTCAATTATGATGAAACTTATCTTGTGTTTGATTTAAAATTGTTTAATTATGGATATGTTATTTGTGTTATTTGAATTTGGAGCTTGGAATATTATTATGAATTATGGATATGGATGAAATTGGAGTTTTATTATAAATTATATTAGATTTATTTACATTGTTTGAAGTGGTGGTTCAAAGCATTGTTAGTTCAATTGATTTAGGTACTTTGAAAGGTGGCCGAGCTGATAGTATGGTTTATGTTAAATTGATTTATGCTTGCTTGTATGGTTTCCTCTTTGTATAGGTCAAAGATTACATGTATGGTTTCCTCTTTTTACATATTACGCTGATGATTTCTTTGATTGTATATTGCTCACTTAGAACTTGAGCTTAAACGAGCTTGAGTATAACTAATTTTGAGTTTTACTAGGCAAGTTTGAGCTTTTCAGCAAGCCGAGAATGAGCATAAAAAACATGGCTAGAACAAGCTCGAGCCAAAATCGAGCCTTTTAATAATATACACGAGCTGAGCTCAAGCCTGGTGATACTCGGCTTGATTTGGCTTAGCTCGGCTAGGCTCGTTTACACCCCTAGCTTCCAAACTCAAGCTAGTGTATCCACTTTACTACCTTGAAAGTTTGATTGAGGATTGGAAAAGAGAAGTGTATAGAATATAAGGTTTATGAAAGATGTAGTTCTTACCCAAGCAATATACAGTGAGAGTCACAAGTACAATAATAATGGGGCCCTCTTCCATATTGCTATTAGAACATGACCAGACTGCTGATTCGACTTGTTGAACCATTGAGCCGGTCATGGAACAGGTTCTGTTTTGTAATTGACCCAAAGTTGCAATTGACCCGAATGAACAAAATTCAACCGTCGATTTAATTAATAATTTATTGATTATTAATTAATAAATTAACCCGATCAGGGTCGTTTGGCATCGTTTTTGTTTTCTTATTTTTTGTTTTTGTTTCGCTTTTGTTTTGTTCTTGCTTAGTTTTCATTTTATTTTTAATTTTTTAAAAATAAAAACATGTTTGGATACACTAACTATTGTGTATTTTAAAAAGCGGTAAACAAAAACATGTTTCGTTAGCATAAATTATGATAATGCTCTTTTTTATTGTTTTTTTAAAATCCATATTTTTAAAATTTTTTTATAAAACTTTATTTTTCATATTAGTTTACTTGATTATATTATTAAATAAAGTTAATAACATAGACTAGTATTATATGGGTAAAAAATATCTCATAAAAATTACACCATTTGAAACTAAAAAATATTTTGACGTTTGTCTTAAAAAATTTAATATTAATATATATATATATATATATAAATATATTAAAATTAGATCCATCTGATTTTAAAAAAATTAAAAATAGAGGAGGGGCAATATAGAGATATAGTCATAATTATTTTTCTGAAATCAAGTAAAAAGTCAATAGTTCAAACAATAGATTTTTACAAATAATTTTTCAATATATATATTATATTATATCATAGTTTATCAAAATCAAGGGTAAAAAAAATGATTTTCACAAATAATTTCTAAAAATATAGTTTTTTATACTATATAAACTAATTTGTAAAATATCAAGTCAAAATATTAAATTTTTATAAATACTTTTCTTAAAAATTATTTTAAAATTATTATTATTAATTTGTAAAAAAAATGATATTTTTTAAAAATAAAAATTAAAATGAATTAAAAATTAAAAGGAGAGAGAGAGGCGTAGAAGAGGAAGGATTTCATGGTGGGAGGAAGAGTTTTGAAAACATTTCCAAAACAATTGAAAACATAAAATTATTGTTTTCTATTTTTTTTGAAAACACGAGGATTGTTGCCAAAATTTTTGAAAACAAAAACAAGTTGCCAAACATGTTTTTTTGGTTTTGTTTTCAAAACATGAATTTTGAAAACAAAAAACAGGAATTGGCAACAATGCCAAACGACCCTTGAACTATCCAGTTTTTAATGAACCGAACTAGTTTTATAAACCCTTAACATTACATTAATACCCTTAATGGCTCCCTTGAATATGGAAAAAAGGATCTTTTATGCCATTTTAACTATAAAAAAATACAGTAAAAAAAAACATAGCACTAGAAGCAGGTAATTGTCAACATCCCTCTTATTTCTATTAGCCTCCCATCGTCCCACATCTGCAGTTCATGGATGGAGAAGAGAAGTAAAGAAACCTAGTAAAGAATAGAGTTTGCCAAGTGGTTGGAGGTGCAAAGGATGCAAAATGCTTGTTGATTCATTATCAGATCCAGTTTGCAAAGTTCAAACACCAAGGGAGTTAATGCTGGTGAGGTTCAATAGTTCCATCTTTTATTTTTTTTAGTATATATAAACCTTGATTACTTCAAGTCTTGAAGAATTATCATATAACCTTGGTATATATGCTTTTTGTTGATATTATGTAAACTTTTAATATCATTTTTTTTTTTCAATTTCACTTTTTTTATGTGTTAGAATTAATTTTCTAACTCTAACATAACTTTGAGAATGAAAACAATGAAAAAGGCAAGAAACATATAATAAAGTTTGTTGTAGACATCTCTCAGATTTCATTAAACAAAGAATATGTTTATATACAGAAATTTCAACTAACAAATCCGAGAAACAAGCAACAAATAGAGCATGTTTAAATAGAGCATGTTTCCATGATCTCCTAAAAATCAGAAACTACTAATTGAAACAATCAAAAAAGTTAATATGACTAAAAATATGGCAGAAAGAGTAAAAAATATTAACTAATTTTTCAAGTTCTTGTAATAAGTAAGGCAAAACTTCAACACTCCTACTTACTTTAGTTGCTGCAAATTCCAAGTTTCTCCCTTAAAAACTAAAATTTTCTATTTGGTAAAGCCTTGGAGAACAAGTCTGCCAGCTGAAATCCAATCATGTAATATTTTAAACCAACAAATCCTTCCTTTTGCACATCTTTGAGTAAAAACAATTTGATGTCGAAATGCTTTGTTTGCTATGAAAAACAAAATTATTTGACATAGAAATTGTAACTTGATTATCCACAAACACTTATGTACAACCTTCTTACTGTAAATTCAAATCAGACAACACATTTCTAAGCCATAAGACTTAATTTGCAGCAGCAATTGTTGCTATAAATTTAGCTTTAGTAGTAAATTATGCAACAATCTCCTACTTCTTTTAACACCAATGGAAAACTCTTAAGCCAAAAATAAAACAATAACCAGAAGCACTCCCAATCACTATCAAACTGCCCTTGCAAAAACACTTCAGACTTACACAGGACTTAACTCCAAAATCAAGTGTTCCCTTGGCATATCTGATCACTCTTTTAGCTACACTAAGATGAGTTTCAGTTGCACAATTAGTAAATCTAGATAGAAAATGTTGTACATAAAAATGGTATTATTACCACCATGCATCTAGCTAGTAATCCATCATTAATCATGCATTTTCTTAGCCTCTGTAATGATTTCCCCTTCCATTTTGTACAAACTACTCCTTCTTCTTATTTTGTTTGTAGAAGGCTGGAGCTGACCAAGAAATTCTATAAACTGAGGATCAATTTTTGGAGGGCACACAACTCACTTGTGGTCTGCGAAAAGTACATGTGGTCTATAAAGCTAACTGGGGCCCAACTCTTGTCACTGGCTATAAAAAGGCAACATGAAAGGGTTTTTAGGGTAAGAAAGAAAGGGAGCAGCAAGGGGTGGTAGCTGGAGAAGATAAAAGGAACTTCTAAAGACTCTGAGAAGGGCTGGAGAAGGAGAAGAGGGCTGGGGAATTAAAGATCAGATCTTTGTGGACATCATATAGAGTTTTCCAAACCCTGTTGTGCTGTGTCTTTGCATAACCTTTATTCTTCCTATTTTCCTTTGTAATTGAGACATAGAGGTGTAAAACTTTTCTTTAGGTTTGGGATTAGCCCAAAGTAGCAATTGTTTGTTGTGTTGTTAATTTTGTATGGATCTTTTGTGCTTAAGGGTAGATTTCTTTGAGTTGGCTTTTGATTTAAGTAACACAGCTTGTGAGTGTGAAAACCTTGCTTGTATTTTCTCAAAGACCAAGGTTAACTGAAAGTGTAAACAAGGTTTTGGAACTTCTTAAGTCACCCTGAATTAACTAAAAGGTAATTCTTGAGGGTTCATCACTTAATCATAAATCTTATTAGGGTTTTGAATGGGTTCATCTACCACGAAAGTAGGATATGGCCTAATCAAGATCAACTTGTTATCTCTTGAAAGAGAGTGATAAGTAGCTGAGGATTAATACCCTTCAAATAATCTACCCAAATCAAGTTTAGATCCAACACTTCATTCATTGCTCGTTGTGGTGAGTTCCCAAACCTAAGTTCATCCAAATCTGAATCTTAATCCACACCCCTGCATCTCTATATTCCTCATTTGTGTGCTTTCACTACTTTGTTGTTTTTATTCTCACATCTTTTAATTGCCTAGATAGCCGATTGTTGCAATAGATTAGTAATCACACTTGGTCCTCATGGGATCAATAGCTTATTTACTACTTGGCAAAACCGTGCGCTTACGGTTGCGCAACAGAAAACTTACAACATGTAAAATATTAGGCCTTATTGCTGTAAGATACATGAGACAACCAACTAAGTTTCGGTTAAAAGTTTCATCTACTCTTTCAGCATAATCATTCTTACTCAGTTTTTTTAAACACATTTGAGTAGATGTGCTTTTGCAATCTTCCATTCTAAGATTTTTCAGAATCCCTTTTGCACACTTCTTCTAGCAAATGAAAACTTTATTGTTCTTTAGCTTAATTTCCATTCCCAGAAAATAGTTAATTTCTCCCAAGTCTATCATCTCGAAAGTATGTTAAATGTCTTCTTTAAATTTTTTTAACAAGATCATCATTTCTTCCTGTAACCAACAGATCATCCACATATAAAGACACAATAACAAAATTGATTTTGTCATCTTTAATGTAAAGGGTAGCTTCGCTGCAACTTGTCTGAAACTTAACTCCATTAAATTCTCTTCAATTTTGTTGTACCAGGTTTTGGGTGCCTGTTTTAGTCCAAATAAAGCCTTTTAGATCAAATAGACTTCATCTTCATGTCCTTTAACAACAAATTCTTCTGGCTACTCAACATAACTCTCTCATCGAGAAATCCATGCAAGAATATAGATTTAACATCTAGCTGATATACTTTCTAGCAATTTTGTGCAGCAATGGAAAGTAGTAATCTGATTGTTTCCAGTTTAGCAACAGCAGCAAACATATCAAAAAATAAACACCAAAGATTTGAGCATACCATTTCACAACAAGTCTGCCTTTGTGCTTGTTGATTGAATCATTTGCATTCAACTTGGTTCTGAAGACCCATTAATTCCTATTACTTTTTAGTTTTCAAGCCTTTTCACAAGCTTCCAAGTCTGATTCTTCTCAATGATGCTAAGTAATCTCTCCCAAGTCTGTCATCTCGGAAGTATGTTAAATGTCTTCTTTAAATTTTTTAACAAGATCATCATTGCTTCCTGTAACCAACGGATTAAAGACACAATAACGAAATTGATTTCGTCACATTTAATGTAGAAGGTAGCTTCGCTGCAACTTTTCTGAAAGTTAACTCCATTAAATGTTCTTTAATTCTGTTTACCAGGTTTTGGGTGCCTGCTTTAGTCCACATAAAGCCTTTTGGAGCAAATAGACTTCATCTTCATACCCTTTAACAATAAATTCTTCGGGCTACTCAACATAACTCTCTTCTCGAGAAATCCATGCAAGAATATAGATTTAACATCTAGCTAATATACTTTCTAGTCCTTTTGTGCAGCAATGGCAAGTAGTAATCTGATTGTTTCCAGTTTAGCAACAACAGCAAACATATCAAAAAATCAACATCAAAGATTTGAGCATATCATTTCACAACAAGTCTATCTTTGTGCTTGTTGATTGAACCATTTGCATTCAACTTGGTTCTGAAGACCCATTCACTCCTATCACTTTTCAGTTTTCAAGCCTTTTCACAAGCTTCCAAGTCTGATTCTTCTCAATAATTCTAAGTTCTTCCTTTATTGTAGCTCTTCACTTTGGATCCTATTCAGTTTTCAAAAAATCTACTAGCTCATGAGCTACAAAGAGTTGCTCCTTCTCTTCCTGATTTTTTTACCTGAGCAACATTCTTTTGTTGAAGATTGACTTGTGTCGCCGTCTTCAGCTGAGTATTGCTCTCAAATATCTTTCAATGATGCCCCTTTTGTTGACATTTTTCATACTGCTGATATGGTCTTCTCCAACATTTGAAAGGTGGATGACCTTTTTTCCATAATGTCTACATGGAAGGAAATCAAATTTTGTTCCCCTTCTTGTACAAGTAGAATCATAACCTGAATTTTCCTTTTTGTTCTTCTTTCTTTTTTTCTCCCTGGTATGACATCATATGCCTTCTCTGTTCTTGCGCTTGCAAAACATTCAATACTTCTACCTAACTAACCTTCAACAGATACTTGGTATTTTCTAGCAAGGAGATGGTTGTTACAAATCATTCAAGCATTGTAATAAGAATTTTTTGAACCAATCTGAAATATGGAAATTAAGAGCCAAGTTATTTTTGATTCTATGGAAGAGGAAAAATGGTGTTTCTCTTAGTCACTAGTCCCTCAAGAAAAAAGCTCTAATACCAATTTATTGGAATTAATTTTCTAACTCTAACTTGATTTTGAGAATGAAAAAGATGGAACATTGGCAAGAAACAAATAAGAATGTGTACAGTAGATATCTTTCAAAGATCATTAAACAAAGAATGTATTTAAATACAGAAAATTTCAACTAACAAATCTAAGAAATAGGCAACAAATAGAGTATGTTTCCATGATCTCCAAACAACAACTAACATGACTAAACAATGGAAGAAAGAGTAGAAAACAATGACAAATTTTCAAGTTATCGTGGCAACTAAGGCAAAATTTAAATAGTATGTTAAACACATCAAATTGTTGTTTGTATCTTATTTAAATTTGGAATAAATTGGTACTTTTTTATTTTTATTTCTTACTTCTCAAATATTAAATTATTTAAAATAGTATTTTATTATTTATCACATAATATGATAATTTATTATTAATATTTATATTGATCCGATATTGACCCAATTGACATTGTGACCATTAACTTGGGACTTTGAACGGTCCAATGTTCGATCTGATTCTGATAACAATGCCCTCGTCTATATATGTAACAATGTGATGCTTAGGTCTACCAATCCTATTTGATCCATGATTTCTGGATCAACATATGGACCATGATCACCTTTTATTTCTCAAAATCATATTGAAAAGAAAAGTAATCACTTAGCTTAATTGGACAAATATGCTATAAGCTATATCTTTATGTTTATTTTGGCCATTAAAACATAGAACTAGCCAAAAGCAAAATAGGCAACTAAGTCATCTATATAACTTGATTGAGATAGTGGGTTTCCAACTGGCTTGTGCTGCCTTTAAAAACTTGTGGCTTGACTAAGCTGGCTTATTATAATAATGTTCTAAGCTATGACTCCTATCTAATTTAGTCCTCAAGACGGAGGACAAAACCATTAAAAATAGAATGGTTTGTTAGACACGTGCCTCGTGTAGATTTAGTTAAATAAATAGTTAATAAAAATATTTAATTGTAATAATTAAAGTGAGAAGACACTTTACCCTCTATAGATGTTTAATTAAATAAAAATTAACTATTTAATTATTTTAATTAAAACAATTAGAGCAAAGTTACTGTAAATTAAAGAGGATAATTAAAATGAATTATTCAATTATAGTCATTATTTAAATTATTTTATAATATAATAAATTTAGTTATTATTAAACACCTTCCATTATTTTATATAATATCATGTATTTATTTTATACAATATCATGTATTTATAACACCACGTTTCTTTCTTATATATTTTTTTTTTCCATTCTCCAATCCTATCCCCTCTAACCGAACATATTTTTGCCATTTTTATTCCCCATTTCATTCTCCATAATTTGATTCACTCTAATCCATGAATTCACCAATATTCCTTGTATCATAGATGATATCCACAGCAAGAATTGGGTTAATTGATATTCCCAGTACCATAGTTGATGTTGCACATACACACTTGAGTTTTGATGTTTTTTAAAAGAGTCCTTTTGTTGATTAGGCGACACCCAGATTTGAAACGGGGATAAAAAAAACTAGAGGATACAATCCTCGTGTAATCCTGGTAATCTTGGAATATTGAATAACTTGACAAACATCTGCCAATAAATATTTCTTGTTCACATAAAATGCTGCGGGCCATACTGCTAGTGATCTTATGCATTCTGAGGGTACTAATTGACTCTTAAACGAAGTCTTGCATCAGAGAATTAGAAAACAACATACAAACCTGCTGACAGACGGAATGAGAGGTATCATCTAACCAGCTGAGCAAAATTCCACCAGGTTGAGAAAGGGCCTCCAAACTTTAACTTACAAGGGTTGCTGCAACTTTAAAACACAAAGCATAGGATCTCTCTCTCTCCCTCTCTCTCTCTCTCTCTCAATTTAAAAGGTTGAGAAAATGTTGCTAACTAAAAGAATCTTTGAATAATAATACAGGCAGAATGTAAATGTAAACTTGGTATTTGGACAAGTAAAAAGGATGAAATGTACCCACCCTTAAACTCATCAAATCCTTTTTTTTTTTTTTAACAGAACTTGCATGTAGAATCCCTGGGTGGATGCATCACACCATTCCTAATCTTCCAGAGAAGCTGAATGCTATCTAGCCTACAGTCAGCGATGGAGAACCTCGTCAAGTTGCAAAGAATCCATGCGGTCATCACTCTGAACTCTCTTGATTGGAAGGGCCAACTGCGAAGTATTCGAATGCTCTTCTACAGGTTAATGATGGTCATCTGATGGCATGCGTACACCAATATTCAGTTATACAAGTTGTTTGAGGGGTACATTTGGACTATTAGACGTAAACATCAGACAATTCTGTTAATTTGCAGTATTCCAGGATACACGAGTGTTATTATCTGCATTAGTGACCTGAGAGATGCTTTGAAGCTTGTAAGTGGCTCTGCAACTGTGACAACGCAGAATAAAGATTGTCAGATAATAACCATATCAACCACTAGAAGAAAGAGAAGTATCATATTTGAGAAGCCCAAGCAATACATGCCATCAAGCAAAGAATATGTTAAGAAGTCGACTTTTCACCTTGAAGCAATCGTTTGAACTCCTTTGAGAAGTCTTCGACACGTCCTGACACAGGCCGGATGCCACAAGACTGCGACACACAGAACTCAAGATACAAGCATTTCTCCAATACTTGTAGTAATAACAAACATACACCTTCTGCTTTTGGATGAATGGGCTTGGATTTATTTGTTTCACATATTTCAGTGACTATAGCAATAGCCTGGTCCTGGATTAACCAAAATATTGGTCATAAATGATTTGGAAATTATATTGTATAATATAATAACATATTTAACATCATTCACGAGTTACTACATCCAAATATGACGAACAGAACAAGGTTGGCCAAAACTTTCACTTTTACCAAAAGATATTCAGGAAAAAAAATAATTTAATTGAAGATATTGTAAACTTTTATAAAAGCACATTACTACCCTTTCGCACTAAACTAGAGAAAGCATAATAGATGATGACACAAAAATTTCCTACATTAATTAACATTATAATCATTCTGTAACAAATACAAAAATGAATTCATCCCAAGTATGTAATTTTTTATTATTGTACTTGTCCAAATATCAAAACAAGAATAGCCATTGGTGCTTGGACTCATCAGTAACCTGGTTTTGGAAATTTGGCTTTGTGCTACTATCTAAAAGCAATTGGGATATGCTATATCAGATGATGTGGTTTCTCAACTCAAGGTAGATGCTAGGCATTTGTGCTTACCCAACCATTTCATAATCTAGATATCTTTGAAGAATAATGTAGCATTTATCACAATTTGAAAAACAGGCTACATCTACTTATATTTTTCAAATATTTGTGTAGGTATTATCCTTCACCATTCGAAATTTATGAAATCAATCTATCCTACCTACATCATTTAGTTGCTCCAATATAACTACATTTCGAACATTTCTCTCATTCATCAAGAGTATATGACTTGGACCAGTGACAAAGACAAATAAGGGCAACAATGTTTGCATAATCTTATCGTCCAAGTATGAATAGTTTGTGTCCCTGTTCTGAAGTCATGTAAATGTCATCAGCAGAAAAGATTATCACTCAGCTTTGTGAATTGTTATGAAACAAAATAAAATCATGTATCGCATCTATCCCAATATCTCATATTCTCGACTTGAGTGATAACAAAGCAAATCATATGCCTTCTAAGTTTGACATTACAACAAAAATAAATCAATATGGATTACTATCCAACCCAAAGCCAAAAAGCCACAGATTACATGTCTCTGAGATATATATATTAAAACCTTCATATCTTATGCTACAAACACAACTGCATGCCCTTCGGAATTCTATTTTTCCGTATGTATTAAATCAGTTTGAATCAAGTTTAAATCAATTTCCTCAAAATTGACTTTAACATATACTAGGAGCTTGAAAATATCATTAGATGTGAAATTGGGTTAAAACAGCCTGATGGAAATGAGACTTAAAGATAAAATACATTTGTTTAGAAAAATGGGGACTGTTAACCAATTCGAAATAAGAAAGCAATGAGTTCATTTAAGAATCACAGCCTGTCTAATACCTCAAAATTGTCTATGAAAGAAAGTATATCAAATATAGAGTATTGCACATAATATATATATATATATATTATAGAAGATGACAGAAAAGGGCAGTTAATTATGGTCCAACACAATTTTGCTTCAGTCATTTAATAAATTTTGCTAGTGTATAGCAGTAGTATACCTGCAGGCCATGTAGAATCTCTGGCATGGGAAGTTCAGGGAACCGAGCAAGGTCTATGAACTCAACCTCTTCTGCTCTTTTAGCTGCAGCTTTGGCTTGCATGCACAAAAATTTTAAAAGAAGAAAAGCAATTCTGTAGATCTGTATGGCGACCAAATCAGAAAATTGTGTTTGCCGAAACTCATTAACATTTTCACCTTGATCTTTGACCACAACTGCTAATCCAGCACTTGGGGGAGCAAATACTTCACTTTTACTCAAATGGCTAATAGGTGTTTTGAACCATCCAGATTTCACATTAATGGATGATGGCCTTCCATTCATGGCAACCTCCTCTTTCAGGACAGGAGGGCAATAAAATGATGTCTTGTAAGGTGAATCATCAAGGCGCTGACCTGCCTTGCTTATAAAGGCCAAGATATGGACAGCAGTTTCTCTCAGATCTGACTCTACCGGTTGCATGCCCTTACTCCATGAAGCCTGATATCTTGCAAGCACGCAAATAAGTGCAAGAGTATGCTCAGTTTCTCTGAGAGCTGTCAGAGAAGTTTGTGCCTTAGGAATTCGTGCCCTCTTCTTGTTGTGAGCATCTGCTGGTAGTTTCAGAGAAAAAAGAGACCCAGAGATCAGGTAGGCTTTCTCCGAGAAGTAGTGTATAACCCCATCTACAATGTTGGCACAAGACGAATCATCACCAAGGGAACAAATCATGGACACTATGATGCCCAATCCAAGACTCCAGATGTGTTTGTTTTCATCCTTATTGGCCATGTTGGAATAACTGTCCATATCCAAACTATTTGAGAAAGCTTCATTTACTAAGAAATGACCAAATAACACCTTAAGGGAAGAAAAGAAATTGGCAAAATGAAGCATTTTGGCTCCACCTCTGACACAGGCCAGGGTTAGAAAGAAATTTAAAATTGAGGAAATGGAAACTTGAGTATCCTTATGCTGAATCAACTGAAGAACTATCTGCATGCGTAGATGCTTTTGTAGGACGGGCAACCAAGTATCAGGAGCCAAAAAATGCTTCAGCATCACATCCAGTGAAGCAACAGAGAGGTCACAAAATTCAATGTTCTCAACTAGTTTACAAAGTACAGGTAATAGTCCAAGACAAGACAGTGATAACTCAGTTCCCACATCTGACTTATAATTCATATCTGCCTTTGGTTGGCTGAAACCAATTGAAGTCATAAGCAAACTAAGGAGGACTTTCATTGCTTTGTTTAGCACAGGAGTCATTGGTCTAATATCAGCCAATAACCTAATACCAATGCCTGACTTTTTTATGATAAGTGCAAAAACAAGCAAGAGCTCACTCTGATCAGGTGTGCCCAAATTTGGATTACACAAAATTCTGGACAGAATGAGCAGCATCTCTGCCTGGCTTGCAAGTAGCCTCAGCAAAAACTGTGGTGTTTTTTGAGCTGAAACAAGTGAATCTAAAGTTTCTTGCAAGCAATGGCATACATGCGTAATGCTTGAGATGATGACAGGCTTTGAGATCATAAGACCAATTGACTTTTGCTTTGTTTCAGTTATCTGCAGGCAATAAAATATTGTGCTTGTGTTAGGTTAAAATGCAAAATTAGAACAAAATTCACAATGACAGTCAAAAACAAAACTCACATGTTGCTCATACATGGATAGGTTAGCAATCAAGCCTTTCAATGCAAAATGTTTTGATTCGTGAAGAAACATCAGTGAATTTGCATTATGCATATGCAAAAACATCCTTTCAGCTATTTCTTTAGATGCTCTCCAATCAGAATAATCCCACAATTCCATTTGAAACTCTGCTCGCAAGCAAGTGATGTCAAACAGAAAAACAGTTTTGCTGGTGGGCATATCATGCTCAATCTTGTGGTCCTTACACTCAAAAATTTCCATTTCAAGCAAAAACTTTGACAACTCTTTGAAAGGGCCAGGTTTCATCTCGCGGCCTTCCAGCTCTCCTTGTAGGTGATAGTAGAGATCATTGATTACTAGACTGGTCAAGTCCTTCCCCTCACTGCAGATAGAGTTGTAGTGTAATTAAACAAAATGCATAGAAAAGGGCAGGCAAATTGTGAAGTACCCTCAAATTACTAGATATATCACTTGAGAAGTTTCTTCAATCTCACACTTAGCAAATGGCAAAGTATTACTTTAGTCTCACAAACTGAACAGTTCAGGGAATATCCTTAAGTGTGACCATATGACCAAAGGATATAAATTTCAAACCTGATAAATAACAACAAAAACTGGACATTTTTTAAGTAGTGTATGGACCATACCTATAGCCAAGAGTGGAGTATTGTGACAGAAGGGAAGTAAATGATGGATGTTCAGTTAACTGCACAAAGAAAGTATACTTATCACAGTCAAAAAATAGCAATTGAATTTTAACAACAGCAACCAATAGAGTGGGCATCCCTTAAATCCATTACTATAATTTTTGAACAGATAAACTCATAATTTTAGTGACAACAGAATTGCATGCACAGTTAAAGTCAATGTTGTAATACTTATCCAAAATCACTATGTCAATTTAGCTCCAACCTTCTTAATGATCGCATGAATCTTCCCAATTAATGAGCACGATAAGCTCCCACCATCACTGGTTAACAATTTACACATCAGATGCATAACGCACAAGCATACAGCCATCTGCAATAAAACAGAAAAGTCATGCATTGTCTCATGTAAATGACATCAAAGATAGCTAGTTATCTAGTTGGTCAGAGACGAGGAAACAACTTTACAGAAAGAAACACCTTTGCCATATTCAGTAAGGTTATGAATAAAAGGCTCTTTGAAAGTGTTTACCACGTGTCAACCATACTACCAATTATTTTCACAATAACAAACACAACATCTTGAAACTCCCAGACAAAGCTTTGGCACACTTACTACGCCCCACTCATTGTGAAGGCCATAGATGAAAGGCATGGGTAAAAGTTTAGCACGGCTGTCCACAGTTAACCACTGCAAGAACTTTCAGTACAGTTTGTGCTCATGTAGGCCAGACTCAGCCACACAAATTCCTTACTCGGACAAATGACCATGACATTATTACTGAGCCCATAGTTTTTTTTAAAACTAATTAAAAATAAAAATACAAAAAGGTTTAGTAGAAAAAAAAAAAGAAGATTTTACCAAGTTTGAATTTCATAATGGTAATCTAAAATTTACATCCATGAGAAAAAAAATAATGGCATCAACTCTAAGAACATGAACATATAAAAATTCTCAAGTATTAAAGGGAAATTTAAGATTGAATTTTGATTAGATATTTCCAAATGAAAGTTTAACTCCTGTATAATCTATTTGTTTCCACAATATTTATATACAATATCTACGAGGCCCCGCAGCATATAAATTAGAAGAAAATACTCTTTCATACCAGGAAACGCGCAACAGATACCTATATGCTGCAGGACTCCAGTCCATTTAGTGCCAACCCATACACACATATTGCTGGTTGCACCACTAGTCATACTGCATAAATGTGATAAAATTCTTGGAAATTTGTGCAAGGAATTTTTAGGTTACCAAAGATACTACTAAATGAAAATATAAAATTGATCCAGAGGTATAGCATTCTTAATTATTTAGGATTGTTAGAATAAGGCTATATGGAATATAGAGAGAATGAAGAGAGGAAGAATGAGATGAAGAGTGATATTCATGTAGTGATGTATACAAGTATATATAGACACAAGAAGTAAAAGGCTAAAATGGGCTATATAGTAATGGGCTCTTTAACACCCCCCTTCAAACTCAAGGTGGATTAGGATGATCTGAGACACAGAGTTTGAGAAGATAGAATCGATGTTGTTCTCGAGTTTGGGCCTTGGTGAAGAAATCAACAACTTGAGACTCAGACGGCACATACTGAAGAGCAATGGTCGATTGCTGACAATGTAAACGTGTGAAAAATGCATCAACACCAATATGCTTGGTTAATTCATGCTTCACGGGGTCATTGGCAATCTGTATAGCACCAGTGTTGTCACAAAGAAGAGGAGTGGGAGTATTGCATGAGACACCAAATTCAGCCAGCAACCAACGAAGCCATACAATTTCAGATGTGGTAGTAGCAAGTGCCCCAAGTTCGCCTCGAGACTAGAACGTGACATCAGACTGCTTTCTTGGACTTCCATGCAAGAAGAGAAGTGCCAAGAAATATGCAATAACCGATGATGGACCCAGCGATCAACAGGGTCACTCACCCAAGTGGAGTCCGAGTAAGCGTGAAGCTGAAGCGGACTAGAATGAGCATAAAACAGGCGTCGTGATGCTGTCCCCCTTAGATAACGCAACACGCTAGTAAATGACCATAGTGGACGGAAGTAGGAGTACTAACGAATCGGGCTCGACACATGAACAAAGCATGAGCAATATCCGCCTCGGTAACGGTAAGATAGACAAGGTCGCCCACAATATGACGATAACGAGAAGGATCCTCTAGTGGTGTGCCATCCGTAGGGTCGAGTCGAACATGAAGCTCCATAGGTGTGGCGGCGCTCAGTGAATCGAAGGGCCGGAGCGTATAACGAGGTCCCCGAATATATCGATGTTGAGAAAAATAGTAACCATCATCTGTAGAAGTCACCTCAATCCCCGTAAAATAGCCGAGAGGTCCCTAAATCGACATCATAAATCGCCGGGTCGAGACGTTGCTTCACAAAAAAACAATATACTCCATATCATCACCGATGAATCAACATATCATCAACATAAAGCAAAAAGCAAAGTGCGACCACGCCGAGAGGTATGGATCAATAATGCGGGATCATGATCATCGGGCAAAAAAATCAGCCGCACGCACTACGTAACTAAATCGCTCAAACCAAGCACGTGGAGCTTGCTCGAGACCATAGAGAGCTCGACGGAGGCGACAAACATAGCCTTTAGATGTCTCAATGCTGGGGTGGGTGCATGTATACCTCCTCGTGAAATCACCGTGAAGAAAAAGCATTCTTCACATCCATCCGAGAGATAGTCCAAGAGCGAACAAAGCAGACCCACAAAGAATCGAGTCGCGAGCAATGAGTCGGATGAGCCACAGGAGCAAAAGTCTCATCATAATCACGACCATGTGCTTGTTGAAAACCACGAGCCACGAGGCGAGCCTTATAGCGCTCCATCGAACCATCGGACTTTTGTCTCGACCTTGTACACCCACTTGCATGTAATTGGAGTGGCGTGAATAGTAGAGGAACAAGATCCCAAGCGCCCGCTCTTTTTCCGAGATGAAAAGCTCCTCGACATAGCCAATCGCCACTCATGGATACCGGGCCGCCTCGATAAGTGTTGGGCTCATATACCGCATCAAAGAATAGGGAAAACCATATCCGCCGGTGCGAAAATAGTACTACGATCACGAAGGTCATATCGAGACGCTGAGGCGGTAAAAGACCATCGACGTGCATCGACTGGTACTCGCCGAGTATCGAAGGAATAGGAATAGGGAGTCGAGGATCTCGGGGAACTTTAGGGCCCTCGACGATAAGTGAAAAGGAAAGGTGTCAGGAGCTGAGGATGACGGTATAGCGGAAGATGGATCTGAAGGTGGAACAAGAGATGAAGAAGGAACAACAGGAGACTCTATAGTAGGAACTAAGTCCAAAGGAGAAAAGTCAAGAAACGAAATAGACACTCGGGAAAAGAGAGGAAAAGGGAGGTCAAGTAGCTAAAGAGTAGAAATAAGGACTGACCTCGCTCAAAAAGTGACATCACGAGATATGCGAATCGCGACGAAGCGTAAGGGTCATGCAAGCAACGATAACCCTTATATTCAAGACTATACCCAAGAAAGACACACTCAATCGATTGAGTCGTTAACTTAGTACGCTCACGAGGTGCAAGTAAGACATACAGCACACAACCAAAGACGCGAAGATGATTATAACGAGGAGGAGAGCCAAACAAGATTTCTCCAGGACATTTACCCTGAAGAGAAAATGATGGTTGCATGTTAATGAGATAAACTGCGTAGGAAACCGCCTCGACCCGAAATGAGCGGGAACAATAGACTGAAATTAGGGAGAGTCCGAGCGAGCCTCAATCATGTGACGATGTTTACGTTCAGCAATCACATTCTGCTGATGAGCACCAGGACAAGAAAGTTGAGGAAGAGTACCCTCAGATGAGAGAAATTGACGAAAAATAGTAGACAAATACTCTCCCCCAGAATCAGAACGAAAAATACGAATGGCAGTAGAAAACTGAGTGTGTACCATGCTAGCAAATGACTGATAGATGGATAACAATTGAGATCGATGTTTCATGAAGTAGACCCAGGTATATTTAGAGTAATCATCAATGAAAATGACATAATACTTGTGACCACCTTTGGAAGTAAAAGGCGCAGGACCCTAAACATCAGAATGAACTAAATCAAAAAGACGACTAGACTTAGAGATGCTTGCAGAATATGGCAGATGTACTTGCTTGCCAAGCTTACAACCCGAACAATGAAAACCAACATCAATAGACACAGGACCCAGGACACCTTGATGAACTAAGGAGGACAAACGTGAGCCACATAGATGACCTAGGCGATGATGCCACTGTGGAAAGGTAGCGTAGCGAAAAGCAGATCCCTGAACATGGATCGTAGAAGCAGGATTTGTGGATAGCGTAGGCATGGTAGAAGGAAGAGGAAGAGAAAGACGATCTAGAACGTAGAGTCCGCGAGAACCACTACGGCTGACGGCCGCACTAATCACGCCTTTGGTCCGACGGTCCTGCACATAGCAAGAAGAATCATCAAACCCAACAAAACAGTGAAGGTCGGTAAGTTGACTCAATGACATAAGATTCATGAGACACTGAGGAACGAGGGACACATCGAGAACGACAGAATCGAGAAGTAGAAAGAATCCCTTAATGTGAAACAGAACAAGAAGTTCCATCAGCGGTCTGAATATACGTACCATCAGGAGCAGGATGAAAGCTGAGAATCATCGGAGGTCATGTGAAAAGAAGCCCCTGAGTCTAAAACCCAAGAGGAAGTAGTAGTACCTGAGGCTGACATTGAGGCAACGGATCCAGATGTACGGACGGGAGGATCAGAAGAAGCCCCAGGAGCAACTCCGGACGAGATCCGGAGGAGCACCGATCCGAAACTTAGCAAGTCGCTCAGATGCAACTTGAGGCAGATCTTGAAAGCACGACGACTGCTCTTCTTGCAATGGGCGCAGTGATAGAGTCAACGTAAGGACCCTTAATCACCGCAGCCGATGAGAAGCTACCAAAAGCAGGATGCGAGGTCACCTGAGTAGTAGCAATAGACGCAAGACGTGTCTCCTCAGCAATCAAGGCGGCAAGTGCTTCAGCAAAAGTCGGAAGAGGATTACGTCCAAGAAGCTAAACGCGTACGGGCTCAAACTCGGAGCGGAGGCGCATCACAAACTAAAACATGAGGTTTTGTTGCTCATGTTTTTCTTTTGCAGCACAATTCTTGCAACCAGAGCATCCCTTTGGCACCATAGCATCCAATTGACCAGATACACGAGTGAATACCGTGTAGAATTCCTCCACTGATAGATCCTGTTGTTGAAGACTATGCAGGTTTTGTAGTAGGGAGAACCGGAGTGCCTCACTGGTGTGTAGATAACATTGTTGAAGATAGTCCCAAATTTCTTTTGCTGATAAATGATCAATAAAGCTTATCCTGATGGAAACATTAGTACTCATGCACAAGATAGCCATGACACGATCATCGGCAACCCGCCAAGCCTCGACACCACCGCAGCTAGCCGTCGCCTCATCGGGAGGATCGTCAAGTAGATGAGAGGCTGACCAATCGATCGCAAGAGCATGCGCATCGAAAATGCCCACTCACGATAATTTTGATCGCTAAGTCTCAATGTCGATGCGAGGAAGAGCACCATCGCCAATAATCGGGTCGCAGGACTCGAATCGGATCGACATTTTTAAACATCGCAGCACCGCTATCGCTTTTTATGTTACTCGTGAAATGTATCAGTATGTCTTGCATCGCGGCACATCATCGCTGGCTGGCATCGATGCTCGGTATCGCGTATATCATCGCATACATCGCCATCGCGTGTTTCGCATCGCGCACATCATCGCGCGCAACACCGTACGTCGTGCTCAAGAAGGAGAAGAGGACCGACTGCAACTCGAGGGAGGAGAAGACCGCGGCGACTGAGAAAGAAGGTCGGGCTCTCGAGGGAGGCCGACAACTTTAGGGATGGGAAATTACCGACGACTTGACGGAGGCCGGGGGAGACGACCGGGAGAAGATGACGAGCGATGATCGGGTGAGAAAGAGAAAGGTCGGCGTCTCGAGGGAGGCCAACAACTCGACGGAGGCCGGCGGAGACTGACCGGAGAAGATGACGATGATGACCGGTGAGAAAGAGAAAGGTCGGCTGCCTCGAGGGAGGCCAACAAGTCGACGGAGGAGGCCAGGGAGATGACTCGGGAGAAGATGATCGATGACGACTCGCCAAGATGACCGGAGTTAAAATTTCTAAACCCTCTCTAATACCATGTTAGAATAAGGCTATATGGAATATAGAGAGAATGAAGAGAGGAAGAATGAGATGAAGAGAGGAAGAATGATATGAAGAGTGATATTCATGTAGTGATGTATACAAGTATATATAGACACAAGAAGTAAAAGGCTAAAATGGGCTATATAGTAATGGGCTCTTTAACAAGGATCACATCCAACTAATATAAGCTCTGTAACTTGGACCCTTGAAGTTCAAAATTTAAGCAGACTACCAAGTAATTGAAGATACTACTATGTAAAAATATAAAATTTATCTAGGATAAAAAGAAAATTATTGAGATCATTACAAAGTAGATAAGATGCCTGTCATGGGAGCTCACAGGTCAAAACAATGACAGACTACCAAGTTGTGAGTGCCATTAACTCAAAAACCCTTACGAGTCAACAAAATTCAATATACCTGGGTTCAATTTGATCATTTCAATAGCTTAAACCACGAAAGGGTTAAATGGCACACTGACCTTAGAAATTTAATTTGTCATAACATGCAAATTGTATTTTTCTTTTCTTTCTTTTCTTTACTTGTATTCAACTTCTATAAATGCTAGTCCACATTTATAAGGTACCATGTATTTTTTTACAAATTATGATCTTATTTCTATTTTCAATAGTAAAATAATAATATTATAAACTTTATATTACTTTCTCAAATCTTAACGAATTATTTGATATTATCAAATATAAACAGGACACCTTGGCAAGCCTAAATTCGATGATTTGCTCATCTGATCATGTACTAAGGGCATTTTTAGGGTGCATCAGAACCTGTGCACTTCCAGAAAGGTCAGTCAGCTTACAGTCTATCACACTAGCAAGAAATGAACTCCACCGGATACCTATCCACTTTAAGAGAGAGAAAGCGTCCAAGTATTGTACATGAACTATGGTTCAAACTGTACAAATTTTCAATTACAGGGGCTACTAGTAGTACTCTAATTCTCCTAGCAGAGCAAATCAAGAAAGAAGAAAAACCACAAATTTTCCAGCAAATACAATAAAACTAGTTCTGTTTACCTTAGCATGAAGACCAATATCCTGGATAGATCTGCCAGATGAACATGATTTGATTTGATTTTCTACAGTGGGGCTCTTACACCAAGCTGATAAGATATCTTTAAGATTAAGTACGTTAGCAGCTTCCAAGTTGTCAGTAGTTGTCAAAGCTTGGATGCCTTCTTTGGAAGCTTCACTGGTTTGCTTCATATCTTGACATAAAAACTTTTTTACAAAGAACATTTCCTGTGCCATGATCTCTAAAACAGTCGCTTGACATTGGTACCTGCACATCAAATACTGAGGCAGTAAGATCTGGATTTTTAACATCCATGGTTCCTTGAGTAATCATGAATGATTTGAAAATCATTGTGATAAAGCTCAAGTGATCAGATAAATATTTATACCTGTATGCTGCTAATTGAATCTCATCACCTTTCAAATTTTCAGATGAAGTAGACATAATTTCCTTTGCTGCAATTGATAATGACAAGTTTCCCCAAAACTCTTCAGAGCTTCTAATCTTCTCCAAGATCTTGATATACTGACCTCCCCTTTCCCATAAAGCCTTCAATAGTTTGAGCACAGCCAACAGAAAACAAGGAGAACTGATAAATCAACAATAGACACATCATGTTTCATTCGTTTGATGATATTCACCACATTATAATCTAGAACAAGCTGGTAAATTGGGCCAAGAATACTTTTAGACTCAATTCATTGAAAGTAACAAACATTTAGAATGAACATCCTTAACAGACCTGAAAATGCCGAACACTAATTCATAGCACACAGATCAACCAACTTATTATTAAAACCATTATACTTACTGTGCAACAAATTCCTCAAAAAAGAAATGAAAAACAAAAAGAGCAACCATTTGAAATGGTTTCAGCACTTGAAATGACCAAGACAAAAACTGGAATGAATATAATGTTAAAGAAATGATAATTTGCACACAAATGAATATCATAAAAAATTATTAAATGCATTCGTTCAAGATTACCTTTTAAAAAAAATATCAGATATTTTCACATATTTCATAACTGGTTCAAGTGCCGTTTTAGATCTTATAGACTGAGAAACAGCTGCACGCTTTTCTTTTGTATCGCCATAAGCATTTGAAGTCATCTCCGTGTCCTCGTCCAGAAGCAAAATTGAAACAAGGAAAGCAGGCTGCAAGAAATGAGTGTCAGCACCAACAATTTAATAATTTGTTGAAAGATATTATTATAAACTTCCAAAATAGAGCCTTTACTCCAAACTTGGTACACGTCCATAGTCAAAAACACAGTAGCTAAACTCATAACTGCAATTGAATTCCTAGAATCAGTTTAGTTACATAAGCCTTACTTAAAAGTTTCCATGAAATGATATGCTGGCCCATGTAATAACAACTACATCCTAGAGGCACAATTGATCTTATGTAAACCATTTCAAGTTCAGATGATCCTGTTGCCCCTAATCTTCATTCAGCAAACTGATAACAGTTTTACATGTCTTCACAATCATCAACAACCGAAGAGAATAAAACACATTATAAAGCACCCATTGCATGATCTACAATAGTCAGCCAATGACATGAAAAAAAAAAAATCATTTCACAAGCTCACATAAAAACAATCCAATAAACATTAGCTTTGATCACAATTCTCCAGGATTTGATTGTTGGTAAGGATTTAAGATAACAACTTGGACTAGCAACATGCAATTAAATTAGCTTATATGCATGTCAATCCATAATATAGCACGGCTGTGATGCTGAGGAATAATTAGTGAACTTGACAGAGGAACAGAATGTAAAACTTTCATCAGATTGATGACCGGTAGAAAGAAAAGGTCAGAAGACAGACCTGATATCTAGCAGCATAAACAAGCAGATCAATTATACCAATCAACAAATCTTCATTTCTGTTCATTTCCTCATCTATAATGTTACAGAGTGTTACACGTACATGATAAATCTGCAAAAGCAAACAAATAACAGTTAGAGGTGCATGTCATCTAAATGTCAGAGTACATCCAACAAAAACATTGAGAGACAAGTCCAGGGATGTGAGAAGGTCAAACCTGCAAGGAATCAGCAGGAAAGATAACATTTTCTGATCCACATGGTTGAATCTTTGATGCAATAAAGCATAACATGGAGAGTACCCTTGCAGCAGCTAGTTGAATTGCCTAAAATTAGAAATTATTCAAAGCATAAAAAAATAGTGACTTCCAAATCATACCTAACCATATTTACGTCAATGATGTTAACTTTAGAATGGATGCAATGTTACATAATTCAAATGTGAGACTGTTTGAAGATAGGCAAGTAAAATCATGTAGGTGATCCTCAACATTATGTATCATCAATTTAGAGTGAAACAAAAGTTCTATCCACATCTGTTTAGTTTCATCACTAAATCTTTAGATTAGGAATTTCTGGAAATAGATTCCCACATATAGCCAAGATGACCATAATTTGATAATTGACTGTCCATTAAAAATATCCAGATGAGACAAGGAATCATAGGCCAAGACTAATTCCAATTATTTGCAGAGGCACTAAAATACATTATTTTGTTAAAATTGTGGCATAGTTATCAAAAGCACGCCTTAGGCCCAAGGCTCTCTAGGCTTCAAGCGCGTGGAATTAAAAAGTCACCCTAAGGCATGCGCCTTGTCTCAAGAGGCGATTTGAGGGGTAAATTGCAGCCCTTTTTTTCAGTTTTAAGACCCAGATGGATATGAGCCATTAGATGATCATCAAGTTAAATCTTAACACTTCAAAACAAATTGGCTTTTTAATATTTTTAGATTTTTAAGAGCTGGACAAATATGAGCCATTAGATGCTCATCAAATTAAATGTTAACTATTAAAAACAAAAAGGTTTTATTTTTTATTTTTTATTTTTTAGTTTTTAAGACCTGGATAACTAGAGGCCATAAGATGATCGTCAAATTAAATTGTAATCCTTAAAACATAAGCATCTTTTTATTTTTTTCAGTTTTTAAAAGCTAGATAAACACGAACCATTAGATGGTCACTAAATTAACTCACAACCCCTAAAAATAAAAGGATTCTTTAGGTTAGAAACATCAATCTCTTCCTAGCGTAATAGAATTTCTTAGTAGTAGTAAAGCGGTAGTGTGATGATTTTTTTACTACGTTGATAATTGTTTTATCTCGCTCTATATATGTTTTATTCAAGTTTGTATTTTAAACTTACAATTTTTTTCATTATTTTAATTTTTTTGCACGTTGCTTTAGAAAAGCACACGCCTGAGCCTTGCGACTAGGTCATTATTTTAATTTTTTTTGCACATTGCTTTAGAAAAGCGCACGCCTGAGCCGTGCGACTAGGTGATTTGACACCCTAGCGCCTTAATGTGCCTTTCACTTTTAATAACTATGATTTGTGGCAATGCTTGATCTTAATTTAAATTCATAGCAGAACATTTGAGCCATTGTGCCTCTCATCTTTTATGTAATTCGTTTGAATGAAACAAGAAAACATTATTTCAAGATATTAAACGACCATTCTCCACAAGTTCCAAACTGTTACTTCAGATAAAAAATATTTTTTTTATGGTACAAGACTTTGTAAAGATCACAAGTGATTTTCGCACTTGGAAAATAGCAAAGAGGAAAATGATTTCAGGCCAAGTATATGAATTTATTTCATTTCTGGAGAAAAGAAACAAAAATTAACTGGAAAATAAATTATCCTTGATATTATTATACAAGAACCTTTTATTTTCAAAAAAATAATGGCGTAAACAAGCAGGTCACAAAACTCTTTTCTCTCCAAAAAGGTTCCAGTGGCAATTGCTAGCCAAATTTCATGACTTCACCACCAAAATTAACTAATGGCCTTAAGCATCTATTAAAGCAGGATGTAGCTCAATAAGGTGCTTATTAAATTATCAATAAATTCAAATAAGTTGGCTATCGAATTGCCAGGATGTTGACATAAACTGACAGCTTTATGTATACAATAGACTATGTAATATACTTCCATTCATGTCTTAACATAATAATAAACTTTCTTTTACAGCTTTCTTTGGCTCTCAAAGGACACAAGCCGTTGTCCTTGGATACAGAAGCTTCAATTTTTATACGTACTAAGAAGCATTCTTTTGTTTTGTACCACTTACATGTAGTTAATGGCCTTCATTATTCTCATATCTATGTAGAAACAAAATGGAATCAATGACTATATATTTATATACACTCGCATTTTCCATGAAAATTATTGACAGAAAAAGCATGACATTCTAATGTTATTCGCACCTACAGTTATATTAACTAAGTCACTACTTATTATGATCTACTTTTGTCAAGCAATTGTGTTAAATGATCCTTTGTTGATACCCTTAAATGGGTTATTCGTCCAGGCATTTTCATAATCAATATAGTTGATAAAGAGACTAATTTGAGAATAGTTAAAGACCTACAGATAGCAAAAAGCAAGCTAAGCATGGAGTTGGCCTTACAGAATTATGACAGGAGGATATCAATAATAACATTCCTGTTACAAGTGGAAATGGCTTAGCAGCAGATGAAAAAAGCATCCGGACAAAGGCTGGTGCACTTGAAATATTTTCCTGAAAGAAACCAGGTTAAGTCACATAATACCAATATTGACTGATATTTCTCATGGATAGGACATTCAGTACAGCTTTAAACAGAGATAACAATCAAGATAAAACAACCTCCCCTTCATAATGCAGTTGTAAACACCATTGTCACAGAAGAATATTACAAAATTTGGTACATTTTTCATGAATCTTTTTACCGGCAAATAAGGCACTGATTAATTTATCAGCTGATTCCTCTTCACTGTTCAAAAACTGTCTAGCACATTACATCCTCCAGTTTATTCTTATCATGATAATCACAAAAAGAGCTATGTAAGATTTTCATGTTTATTTTACTCTTATCTCATATTCAACAGTGTCAAAGCCTAACCTTCAATTTAATCATTGTTTCCTGTTATAGCTTAAATCTCTTTATTCATGTTGGTAATTGTGGTTACAACAGCAAAACATGTAATAGGTATAAAACCATAATAACCTCCTTTTTACAATTTGATTGGTTAGATTAAAATAACCACAATATAGCAGTCATCACGTCAAACCTAATAGGACAAGTTTTTCTCCCAAATAGTAATTCAAACTCTAAAAATTCTTATTCAAACCACAACCCAACACCAGATTTAGATTTTGGTTTGTATGACGAATTTGCTATCATGATTATGGATTTTGTTAAGGCTTGCGAAAAGTTTTCACATTCAGAAATGTTTGTGCAAATGCTAAAATACATAAAACATCTGGGGCAATTCATTATTATGAATCAAGGTTTGTGTCAATGACGATGGTGTTTGAGTATATGCTTAAAAGAAATGAAATCATGGATCGTAAATGGTATGTTGAGAGTAATGGAAGCTCAAGGAACAATGCTTTGATGATAGTATTATAATTATATCGACGGTTTGAAGTTTTAATAGTAAATAGTTTATACCAATTGTTTAAGATTACTGAAACACGTACCCCAATAAACTAAAATTTTTCTATACATTGGCATAATTTTCTGGATTTTTCCTAATTCAGAATTATTTCATTTGCTGAACTATTCCCATACACTGAATACGTGACCACTGTCAAAACACCAATTAATTATCAAGAAATCATTTAGATTTTGTTCAGGTAGACACATTATGAAGAAAATAAAAGTAAAACAAAACATCAAGCAGTTGTCTTCTATTTGGTTTGGTGAAGATGAAAGACAATTCATCAATAAATTATGTTTCCGGCGCGTTCCATGATTTTGTTACTTGTATTTTACCTCAATCGATTCAATTCTAACCTTGGACTTACAACAACAACAAGACAATTTTTTATATCCATATAGACTGACTTAACCAATGTAAGACTATTAGTACTCTAGTACACCAAGTTATATCTGCTAACTATTTTAAACTAGCCGTGTTAAAGCAAACCATTTAAACTATGCTCTCAATACCATATTAGATGTACACCAAACATAAATATTATCCAGGCCCGATTAATCCCAAAATTTTAAGATAATAAGCTGAGAAATCCAAACTAATATATTTCTTAGAATTGCATTATAGTTTAGATTGGTTAATGGGCCATATTAAGCCCACACCACAAACTCTAATATTTCTCTATATATACCCTTACACTCTTTTTCTAACCTGAATATACAAACTATTTTTCCTATCTTCGCATGGTACCAAAACACTGGGTTAAACCCTAGCCGCCACTCGAAACCCTAACCGTCATTATCGCCACTCCAAACCCTAGCCTTCAACCCACCGCTGCCACCTCTACCGCTAGCCATCGCTCATCTCTTGCCGATCCTGTTGTTCTACAGGGCACCTGGTGATGTTCCTCAGCCCTCACCAGTGATGCCCTTGTCTTGTTATTAAAGGATTTCTCTCTTCGTCGTCATGTCGTCAGTCCGCCTTTCTAGCTTCTCGTGGGCGTGGTAAAGGCTCCTCTTATGGTAGTCGAGGAGCTGGTCGTGGTGATTCTCGGGGTAGGTTTGTGTGCACCTTCTGTCGACGGACGGGCCACACTGAGAATCATTGTTAGGATAAGCATGGTTGCCCGATAGTGGCCAATGCTAGTACAGAGATGGCCGATCGGTCACCCACTTCCAGTGCTGAACAGTTAGTCACTCTCCCAGGCTGACTTTCCTCGGTTCCAGCAGCTACAGGTCATAGCTTCTCACGCCACTATCTTTTCTCCCGTTTCCTCAGGTAATGCCTTTCTTGCTTTGAGGGGCAGTTCCTAGATTGCCGACTTCGGGACCTCCTCTCACAATACGGGTACAAAATCATTTTTTCAAAATCTTTCTCCATCTGTTTTTTGTTCTGCAACAATTGCCGATGGGCGATCGTGCTTAGTGTTCGAAGAGGGAGTTGTGCAAGCTTCCTCCAAGCTTAGACTAATTAATGTTCTTTTCGTACCTAAATCTCCTGTTAACTTGCTATCCATTTATGTGACACCAAACATTTGAATTTTAGTGTGACTTTTTACTTTTTCACTGTATTTTTCAGGATCTACAGGCGAGGAAGAGGATTGGTTTGGGGCGTAATCAGGATGACGCCGTGTATACGTTGGTGCGCGATGATATTCCTCGTGGTTTGGCAGGTTCCGTTTTTGACTCTGAGTCATCACTCATATGGCACTGTAGATTAAGGCATCCTTCTCTTAGTCGTCTTCAACAGACTTTGCTTTGGATTCGGGTCAAGTCTTTTCAATGTGTCATGTCAGTTGGGTAATCATCATCGTGCTACCTTTAAATGTTCTACTCTGGTGTCTAGCCGGTCATTATTTAATCTAGTTCATTGCGATGTTTGAGGACCTTCTAAGGTCGCGTCTATTTCAGGTCATCATTAATATGTTGTGTTTGTTGATGATTTTTCCCGAGTGTCATAGGTATATTTGTTAAAAGACCGTCGAACTATTACAGATGTCCTTAAAACATTCATTTTGGAAGTACAAATCAGTTTTCCACTATTCTCAAATGTCTTTGCACCGATAATGCTATTGAGTTTGTATCTTCTGCAGTAAATTCTTTGTCTTTTGGGACTATTCATCAAACCACATGTCCACACCTCTTAACAGAATGGGGTTGCTGAAATAAAGTATCATCAAATCTTGGATGTGCACACTCTCTTGGTAGAGTGTAATATTCCTATGTATTTGTGGTCAAATTCTATCTTAACTACAGTATATCTTACTAATCATACGTCTTCTGCACCCCTCGGGGAAGAGGTCTCTCTACGTTGTCTTCTACCTGATACTAAGTTGTTTCGCTTGTCTGCTAAAGTTTTCGGTTGTGTAGGTTTTGTTCAGGATTTAACTCCCGGTTTGAATACTAAGTTGCGCCCTCGTGTGCTTAAATGTGTCTTTATTGGATATTCCCGCAACCAACATGATATTGTTTACATCACCCGAGTAGTTAAAAATACTGTGTCTGTGGATGTCACATTTTTTTTAGTCTCAATCATTTTTTTCTTACTTGATTTCTCACGATATGTTGACTACTTCATCTGATATTGCTCTCCACATCCTTGTTTCGGTAACTCCACCTGTGCCTATGCCTAGTGTGACGCCTCCTCCAGTGGATACAGATGATGGCCATTTTGAACAGGTTTATCATCGTCACCAACGTGTACCACCGCCAGATCCGTCCCCTCCGGTCATCTCCCTGGACCATGCAAATCCATCTTTTGATCTTCCTATTGCCCTTCGCAAAGTTATTCGTTCTTATACCAAACATCCAATCTCAATTTTTGTTTCTTATGATAATCCTTACCCGTCCTTCCGCACCTTTGCTTTTTCCTTGCCTGCTAAGTCAATCCCCAAGAACTACCAGGATGCGCGTCTACTTCCATAATGGCAGACGGCAATGGATGAGAAAATGGAAGCCTTTAAGATCTCGTGGTATATGGGAGCTCATTCCCTGCCCTGTTGACGCTAGCGTCGTCACTTACCAATGGATCTTTATCAAACACAAAGCCGATGGTACAGTTTATCGCTACAAAGCCCGGTTGGTGCCCTGTGGTTCTACTCAAACTTATGGAGTCGATTATGCTAAGACTTTTCACTGGTTGCTCGTCTGACTTCCATTCGCATGCTACTGTCGATAGCTATGAATCGATCATGGGCACTCTATCAACTTGATGTTGGAATGCCTTTCTCTATGGAGACTTAGTTGAGACAGTGTTGATAAAGCAACCTCCGGAGTATATTGCTCAAGGGGAGAATTTAGTTTGCCAGCTCAAGAAACAGAGTCCTCGTGCATGGTTTGAAAAGTTTAGTGTAAGTGCAATTGCAAATGGTTTTTGCAGGTACAATGTGGATCACTCTGTATTCTATAAGAACACTTCATCTGGATGTGTTGTACTTGCGGTATATGTCGATGACATATTGCTGACGGGTAGCGATCGTCAGGGCATTCATAGAACTAAAGTGCATTTAATGAAGTACTGCTTTCGACGAGGCATCTGACGACCCAGATAGTTCCTTGGTATTGAGTTTACATATGCCAAAGGAAAGATGACGCTCTCACAACGAAAGTATGTGTTGGACTTATTTGAGAAGATTGGTTTATTGGGTTGTAAACAAGAGTACACCTTCTAGGAGAAACCTTTCCATCTCTAAAAGATCCGCGTCAATACAGACGTCTGATTGACAAGCTCATTTATTTAACATTTACTCGTCCTAATATATCTTACACAATTGGACTCCTAAGTCAATTTATGCATGAGCCATGAAAAGTTCACTGGCAGGGTGTTTAAGGGTTCTTGCATATGTTAAAGAAGCTCCCTGCAAAAGTCTTCTCTACAAAAATCATGGGCACTTGGACGTTGCAGCCTATTCTGACTCGGATTATGCTGGCGATAGAAGAGACAGAAAGTCTACGTCGGGCTTCTATACGTATGTCGATGGAAACTTGGTTATTTAGCAAAGCAAGAAACAGAATGTGGTTTTGAAATCGAGTGCCAAAGCAGAGTATGGATCGATGGCACAGACAGCTTGTGAGATGACTTGGGTGCAGTCTTTTCTAACTGAGTTGAGATTCCCTATCACGATACCTATGCAGATGTTGTGTGATAAGCAGGCCGCCATCTTCATTGCAAATAATCCAACATTCCATGAGCGTACCAAGCATGTGAAGATTGATTGTCATTATGTTCATGATATAGTACTGAAGGGAGTCATCTCTACGCCATTCACCCAGTCGTTTAAGCAACTGGCGGATATCTTCACCAAGGGTTTAAATGTTAAAGTCTTTAGTAATCTATGTAACAAACTGAGCATGCTCAATATATATGCTACAGCTTAAGGGGGAGTGTTAAAGTTATGTTATAGTTTAGATTGGTTGATGGGCCATATTAGACCCACACCACAAAACCCTAATATTTCCCTATATATACCCTAGTACTCTTTTCCTAACCTGAATATACAAACTATTTTTTCCTATATTCACAATATTCTTATCAATATTTACTAACTATCAGTTATTCAAATAATACATAGATATACATACACCATGGTTTTAAAATCTATTTTTAGTTTCAGTTCGCATGAAAAAAAGTAGTATTTAAATGATCTTTTGATTACAGTCACTTTTTTACATTAAAAATCAAGATACCAAAACAATGAAAAATTTTAAATAACTAATAAATAATGGATCTTTTTTTACGAAGGCACTAAAAGTTGGCGACTATTCTCTCTGTCCTCTCCTGCATGGCACAAGGTTTCCTTTCTTAAATATGTGTTACACAGAACTTCAACAAATCAAAATGGTAAAAACAAACTCGTCTTAAACAATCCTTTGGCAAGGCTTTTGTGGGCGCTACGTAATTACTTCAATCTTAAATTCATTGCGCTCCACTTCATCAATCCAATTTTTATAACTTATAAAGTATGTGTCTTCACAATAACTTGCTCAAGCAAATCTCAAAATGAAACAAACCATTCCAATAGAAGACCCTCTAAAATAATAGGATCCATCTGATCCGTCTAAGTTTCTACAAAATGATTTCTCCATAATTACCACTAGCTGTAATATATACACATCAGACTTAAAATTTGCAGTACAATTTTCACTAAGAAAGCAAGCTACTGATGATGTTTACTTAGAACCAGTCTCTCGATTAAAAAGTCGAGCAATGTTCTTTCAAAACAGTATAAATTCACACCAATATTAATAAATAACAAACAAGAAGTCAGTAGACATTTATTCAGTAAGTCAAATGCAAAATGAAGGGACTATGCAAATGGCTTTAAGGACAGGAAGACATAATAGCTATCTACAAGATTCTTACTCGCGCTAAGCATAATCAGAAACATAAATGAATATCAACTTACCTCTGAAAGATCACCAAGAAGGGAAAAAATAGTGTCTAATGCAGAACAGAGAGTGCGTTGTAGACATTCAATCTCCTTAAGCTCATGGTGGCTGCTCAAAGACAAGTTCTGCAAACTTGAGCAAGTAAGCATTGATTTATGGAATACGTGAACAAATATAAACACAAAATCTAGCATCACAAACCTCTGTATCCTCAACCAAATTGCAAAGCACATGACATATGACATTATGAATTGAAGAATCATTCAGTACAATGTCACTAACAATACGACGACATTGTACTGAAACATGTGTTGCTCTTGTGCAGCTTTTCATCAATTCAAACAACTGTAGGGCAATAAATTTCAAATAACATAATCCATGTCATCAAACTATAGAAATCATCAAACGAAATAATGAGCAAATTAAATTTTGCTTCTAAGAATAAACTAACACTTCAATTGCAAAAAAGTAGCATACAAAAACAAGACAAAATTACAAACTTCAATAAGAACAGATAGACTGAAGTACCTTGAATGTTAATTTCAAACAAGAGTACTTATGCTTGTATCTCCAATGTACACAATTAACCAAGACAAATTGAAGAGAAAATACAACAAGAGCAGCAACCATATCATTCTCTGCTCCAGTTTCTAAAAGCTGCAACGTGAAATCAAGAACTGGAATAGGAGATTGACATTATTATCCAAGCACTATGTAAGATAAAATAGTTACAAAAAAGTTAAACAATGTAAAACACGACTTTAAAAAATTTATAAATGTTACAAATTGAAATTTTAAACTATGAATCGGACAATGCATGTAGTCAAAAGCAACCATGAGACCAATTCAATTACCAAGGACAACTTAGAAAATTACTATTTTGAATAAAAGAAACCTAGCAAGGAAGCATCTTATGACAACCTTCATGGAGAATATAAGATTTATAAAATCAACTATCAATTAATGGATTACCACAAGAGATTTTTGCCAATCAAAAGATTACAACTAAATTGTGTGCATATGTCCAACTAGAAATTAAGGAAAAAATAATATAAACAAGATAGAAGAAATTCAAAGTAGGTGAAGTATGCCTGAAGTGGTCAAAGATAAATCCTCCTCGCTCTCAACACAATCAGCCAAGAGCATTCTCGCAAAACCACTTGAAAGCAACCATGAGGCACTGAAAGAAAAATTAAGTTGCCATGTGTTATATTGTCACCTGTTTTGTGCAATGCAACCCAATTGCAACTGGCACACAAAAAAAAAAATTCTACAGCTAGCAGTGAACTTATGACAAAACATGTCCAAATAAATAATGATCATAATGTCAACAATCCAAAATTAAAACTAATAGCTATGGGTTAGCTTCCAAATATTGACATGTGACCAGCAAGAAAGACGTATAATCATCAAATCACCAATAGTAAAGTAATAGCAGTAACAAACAGAAAAACCACACAAACATGAAGATCAAGATACCTTCACGATTTTAACTTCAGTGGATGATGCTATACCTAATCCAGATTATTACACAGGTTCTAAAATGGAATTTCATTACATTACAATACTCAACTTTTGGCAGATGCAAACCTAACATATTATCCAGGCTAGATGCAAACCCAGGATAATTTATTCAAATTTATATTTACCATATTAACTGATGTGGGACTATTAGTTACTCACGTTGCAAACAAACCAAATTCTGGTACCACGTTAGATGCAAACCAAACATATTAGAATATGAATTTGAATAAATAATTAAGGTCACTTTTCCTATTAGCTTAAGCTTTTGGGTTGGAATATGAAATTGAATGAATAATCCTTAAAAGATCAACTTCGCAAAACAAGCCATGAATACCCTTATATTAATCAAAAAGAAGAGATAAGCCACTCCGATGCAGATATATACTAATTCAGGCATGCTGCATAAGATGAAACAAAAACACAGAAGATTTGAGAGGTTTTAAAGCTTTATATCGAATTATATACCATATTAAAAAAAGGACCACATCAGGCCAAATCATAAAACTAAAAAAAAGTAGCAACCGGATAAGAGTTGATAAATCAGTAAAAAAAAAAAATATATACAACATAGCAGCTTATTTCCAATAAAAAAAAGGGAGAACCAACCTTAGAAACAATTTCAATTTATTAAAAGGATAACAGGTAAGCAACACCGCAGACTCACCTTGATGTACCAGCATTTTCTGTTCCAAAAATGTTCATCCTTGCAGCAACATCGATGACATGAGAAGGAGCACTACAGCAGGAGGAAAAAAGTACACAATTACCATCAACTTAAAGTCATCAATTATTTATGAAATAATTATAATATTCAGACGTGCAAAAAAATCAAACAAAAACAACACTCAGTAACAATAATGCAAGATATCAAAAAAGGTAAATCTAATACTAGCCCGGGGGAACTCAATAAAAATGTTAAATTTTCTTTGAAAACAAGATGATAGATGGTAAGATTTGTTTGGTTTGTATGAAAGAGGGGAAAGAAAAGAAAAGAGAAACCAAAAAGAAAACAAAAGAAAATAGAACAGGACAATTAAAAAAAATCCTCTTGTTTCTTTTTTGTTTTTAATATTTTTGTTTCTCATTCTAGTATTTTCTTTTACTTTTGCTATACCTAAAAATGGATAAGCTGAAAGAAAACTAATGAAAACTTGGGCCTATATTTTATTTCAAGATCTATTCTTTTATTTTTTCAAGGCAAACAAATGGGGTAGAAAAGAAAGTGTTATTTCCTCTTACTTTCCTTTCCTTTCCCTCACTTCAACCAAATAACACAGCCTACATAATGAAATTAATCATTTATAAAATCTGATATAAAAAGAACATTATGGACAATCTAAATATTACTTCTAGATCGCTAAACAAGAAGAGAGAGCTACATTTCATCCAATATCATGCACAGATCAACATGTGCTGGCCTATGTGCTATATGTACATTATAATTAAAAGTATCTTTGGTTTTCACAAAACAGGTATAACAGACGACATCAAATGAAATTAATTAACAAAAAATTATAATCCAATGTTGTAGTCAACCTTTTAAGTATATTTTCATTTATTAAACCTCAACTTTTGTCATCTCATCATGCATTCCTCTTTACTTTTGCATGTAATTCTTTTGTATAGCATTCTCTGTATCTAGGGAGATGGTGCTTGAGTAAATGAGGCCCATGAACTAATTGGAAGCTGAAGAAACAGGAAAATGCCAGGCCCAGTAAGGAACATGACCCACCTGTGTAGTAGAGTGGCTGTGGAACATAAAAACAATGGAGGGCAAGCTGGACATAAAAAGGAGAGCTGAAAAAAAAATGAAAAGGAGACCGGAAAGAAAGCTAAGGGAAGAGGAGGAAAGGAGGAAAGAGTTTCCATTGTTCTTGATCTTTTGTAATTTTGATGGAAATGCTTAGATTAAATTTTGTAGTGTGTACTTTTGTCATGAAAAAGTAAAAAACTCTTAGCCTAGGATGGGGTTTAGCCCAAGTTTGTAGACAAATGTTCAAGTTTTGAACTACTCTTTTCTTGTAATGATTTCATGCTTTGATTTGGTTCTAAATTCTTGCAACTTATGGATGTGAAAGCATTTGCTTGTTTACTTTTAGTGATCCAAGTTTGTTGAAAGATGAATCTTGGGTCTTAGACTCTTTAGAACCAAACTAGACATCCTAAGTTGGATTTCTTGAGGCTTTGATAAATTGTCCTATGATTAAAGGTTAATGTAAGCTAACCATCATGAAAATAGAGGTTAGTTTAGGTTGACCTTCCTGTTGTACCTTAAAAGAGGATAGCAAGTATTCTTTTTGACAATTGCCTTCAAAGTGATTCCTTAAATTCAAGAGAGATTCAAAGCTTACATTCCACTAAACCTTGAGGTGAACCCCATCTTAGGGATTGAAATTTCAGAAATTTTCCTCCTAGTTAATTCTCTTTTGTTTTTAAATAGCTGCAACCTTCTTTACTTCAATTTCCAATTTCACCATTCCACAATCTTATTTTATTTATTTATTTATTTTGCCTAGCTAACCTTTAATAGCACTTGATTGGTATTCAACACCATCGACTCTATGGGATTGATATCTAAAATACTACTTGGCAAAACCATACGGTTGTGGTTATGCAACACCCACCCACCATATTAGCAACAAAGTTTCCAGTATCTAAAGTAACTTTTCACTAGTACATCAAAGAAATACATCAAATGGTGACAACAGGAAAGAAAACATCATTAACAGAATGAACACATGTAGAATAGACATAAGTGTGCAAATCTTCATAGAAATTAGTTATAAATTATGGGGATTTATTTATCCTATTATAGTAGGCTGAATAAAGGAGAATCCGGATTCATTGACCAGATTTTCTATATTAATGTAGTTTCTTATTTTAGTGAGAAGATTTTTAATTTGGTTTAAATCTTTCCAGTTTTGTGGCTGGTGTATTGAGCACTTCCTTTCTGTACAACAACTCTTCATCAATAAAACAATGAAGAATATTTTCTCAAAAGTCCTCATGGTATCAGACTCTTTTGATTTTCTCCAGTGCCGCCTTCTAGGCTTATCTTTGACCGTTCTCATTCTTTTCCGGCATCTTCTTCATCATCCTATCCAAAATCAAATTTCTGAAACTCTCCATGACAATACGGAATGGCTGCAGAGAGACAATCCTCCTCATCTGAGATTTCATCCAATCCAGGACCTTTATCAATTAGAGCCAATCCAGGGGTAACCGAATCTTCCTCTATTTTAATTATCAGCCATAAGTTTAATGGGCATAATTACCTTCAATGGTCTCAATCGGTGATGATGTACATCTGTGGGAAAGGCAAGGATGACTATCTCACAGGAGAGATCACCATTCCAAGGAAAGATGACCCAAATTTCAGGCATTGAAAGACTACAAATTACATGATAATGTCATGGCTAATCAACTCCATGAATAATGACATTGGAGAGAATTTTTTGCTCTTTCAAACTGCTAAAAGAAATTTGGGATGCAACGAAGGAAATGTACTCAAACACAGAGAATACTGCAGAATTGTTTGAAATTGAAGCCCAACTACACGACCCAATATTTCAACTGTCTTTCTAATCTTTGGCAACAACTTGATATGTTTGAGAGACATGATTGGAAGTGTTCTGAAGATGTTGCATTATTTCGAAAAATTGTGGAACAGAAGTGGACATTTAAATTCTGCTTGGCCTCAACAAAAATATGGATGAAATTAGAGGAAGAGTCATGGGAATAAAACCTCTTCCAAGTCCCCGAGAGGCATTTTCCGAAGTCAGGAAGGAGGAGAGCAGGAAAAAGGTCATGATGGGGCCTTGCACTTCGAATCCAACTATGGAAGGATCTGCATTTGCCACTCGTGGACCACCGTTCAGCAGCAATGACAACCAACAACGAAAAGGGCGACCATGGTGTGACCACTGTCAAAAACCAAGGCACTTACAGGAAACATGTTGGAAATTACACGAAAAACCAACCAGTTAGAAGCCATCCAGACCTGCAAAACGCCGTGCCAATATCGCTGCCACAACTAAAGACAATTCCTCAGAAGCCAGCCCCTTCACCAAGGAACAACTTGAGATGCTAGAAAAATTGTTCAACAAAAATGTAGTAACCCAGAGTAATACCCCTGTCTCTGGATCGGCTATGCTGGCTCACAAAGGTAAATTTTCCAATGCTCTTATTGCCAATAAACTACAGTCCAAGCCTTGGATCATCGACTCAGGAGCATCTGATCACATGACTGGAGATGTCAACTTATTCCATCAGTATAATTCATGCCGAGAAAACTACACTGTCCATATTGCTGATAGGTCTTTGTCAAAAGTTGAGGGAACTGGTTCCATTAAATTATCAAAGGATTTGACCATATATTCTGTGCTTTATGTTCCTAAGTTGGATTGTAATTTACTATCTGTTAGTAAATTAACTCGTGATCTCAATTATGTGACCAAGTTTATTCCAATCTTGTGTGAATTTCAGGATCTAGTTTCGGAGAAGACGATTGGCAGTGCTGAGATGTGCTCTGGGCTTTACCTACTCAAAGACCAACCTTCTCTTGACAGACAAACTCAAAATGCAAATTGTGTCTTTCAAGAGTCAGTCAATTTCTTTTCCAAATTCTCATGTCAATAAAAATAATGATATTATGTTATGACATTACCGCCTTGGCCATCCAAATTTTAGGGACCTTGAAAACCTATTTCCTTCCATGTTTATCAATACAAATTCAAAGTTTTCCAATTGTGAAATTTGTCAATTAGCCAAACATACTCGTATAAAGTATCCTAGTCTATCATATAAACAGTCTCAACCTTTTGCCATGATTCATAGTGATGTATAGGGTCCCTCAAGAATAAAAAATATCACAGGAGCTCGGTGGTTTGTATCCTTCATAGATGATCATACTAGAATGACTTGGATATTCCTAATGAAAGAAAAGGCTGAAGTGGGTCAAATATTCCAAAACTTTAACACTATGATTCAAACTCAATTCCATACCAAAATTCAAATCTTGAAAACTGATAATGCCAAAGAATACTTCAACTCAGTTCTAGACTGTATCTCCAAAATCAGGGGATAATCCACCTAAGCTCTTGTGTTGACACCCTACAACAAAATGAAGTGGCTGAGAGGAAAAATAGACACTTATTGGAGGTAGCCCGGTCCCTTATGTTCTCCACACATGTACCTAAACAATTTTGGGGGGAAGCAATCCTCACTGCCACCTATCTTATTAACCGAATGCCCTCGCTAACACTCAAGTTCCAAACTCTATGCAATGTTTTCCTTCTAACTTTCCCAACCACCAAACTCATTTCTCTTTTAGATCCTAAAGTCTTCGGATGTACAGCCTTTGTCCACATCCATCCACAAAATCGAAGCAAGTTAGATCCTAGATCCATCAAATGTGTTTTTCTAGGCTACTCCTCACATCAAAAGGGATATAAATGCTATTCTCCTGTTTTTAAGAAGTTTTTTCATTCCATGAATGTAACCTTCTTTGAACATCAACCCTATTATCCCAAACCTTCAATTCAAGGGGAGAACGTAAATAAATATCAGTTTTGGGATGACTATAACAATCATGGCAATCACAACCCACAGGGAGAAAGTTTAATTCCTATGCCATCACCAGATATTTCATTACCAAAGCTTTCTCTTCCTAGTCAACCTCCACAAAATCCACAAGTTGCAAACAAAGAGTTCCGTGTCTATACCAGGAGAACAAGGTCTGAGAGACAGATGGAGTGCAGAGAACCTCTCACTCTATACCAAGAATCAGAGCCAACACCTAATCCTACTGAAATTCTTCCAGGTATGGACAACTCTAGTCTTGAAGAAAATTTCAACAAAACTGATGATTTAGACTTACCAATTGCCTTGAGAAAGGGTACCAGGTCATGCATTATCCATCCTATTTGCAACTTTGTATCATACGACAGTTTATCTCCATCATTCCAAGCATTTGTCTCTTCACTCGACAACATATAGATCCCTCACTCTATCCAAGAGGCTCTTAATGATCCAACCTGGAAAAATGCCGTTAATGAAGAAGTCAATGCATTGGAAATATATGGTACATCGGTGTTCTCAGATCTTCCTAATGGAATAAAACCAATTGGGTATAAATGGATCTTTACAATTAAACACAATGCAGATGGAAGCATTGAAAGATTGAAAGCTCGACTTGTAGCAAAGGGATATACACAGTCTTATGGCATAGACTACCACGAAACATTCGCCCCAGTTGCCAAGCTCAATACAATAAGAACCTTGCTTTCTCTTGCTGTGAATAAAGAATGGCCATTACATCAATTGGATGTTAAAAATGCTTTCCTAAATGGTGATTTGGAAGAGGATGTGTATACGGAGATTCCACAGGGACTACAAACAAAGTCAACTCGCAACAAAGTTTGCAAATTAAGGAAATCTTTGTATGGTTTGAAACAGTCACCACGTGCATGGTTTGGTAAGTTTGTAAAGTCAATGGTGAAACTTGGTTATTCCCAATGTCATGCAAATCATACCCTGTTTGTGAAGTTTACTCCAAGCAGATAAGGAGCCAATCTAATTGTGTACGTGGATGACATTATTTTGATCGGTGATTATGATGATGAACTTGAGAAGATAAAGAAATCATTAGCCAAGGAGTTTGTGATCAAAGATCTTGGCCAACTCAGATATATTCTCGACATGGAGGTAGCTCGATCTAAAAATGGAATATTTGTGTATCAACGCAAATATGTCCTAGATTTTTCTCAAAGAGACGGGAATGTTGGGTTGCAAACCTGTAGACACTCCTATGGATCCTACAAAAAAGATTGGAAAAGCTGATAATAGTACACCTGTGGACAGGGGGAGATATCAAAGATTGGTTGGTCAACTCATTTACCTATCACATACTCGGCCTGACATCGGATTTCCTGTAAGTGTTGTGAGCCAATACATGAATAATCCAACAGCAGAACATATGGAGGCAATAAACCGCATTTTGAGATATCTAAAGATGACTCCAGGGAAAGGAATATTGTTTAAAAAGTGCAATAACAATGAGATTAAGGTCTTCTCAAATGGCGACTGGGCAGGAGATATTTCAAACAAACGCTCAACTACAGGATATTGCTCATATGTGTGGGGAAACCTTGTGACATGGAGGAGAAAAAAACAATCAGTAGTTTCAAGAAGCAGTGCAGAGGCAGAATTCAGAGCTTTGGCTCTCGGGATTTGTGAGGGAATGTAGATTCAAAGATTGCTCAATGAGTTGGGAATTAATGGCAAGGAACCAATCAAGTTGTTTTGTGATAATCAAGCAGCTATTAGCATTGCAAAGAATCCTGTACATTATGACAGGACCAAACATATTGAGATAGACCGCCACTTTATTTCTGAGAAGATTGGAAGTTCAATTGTCCAACTTATATACACACCTACTAAATCCCAAACTGCAAACATTCTTACCAAAGCTTTCCCAAGAACTACCTTTGAAGATTTGAGTTGCAAGCTGTGCATGTATAATATTTACAACACAGCTTGAGGGGAAGTGTGGAAATCTTCATAGAAATTAGTTATAAATTATGGGGATTTATTTTTCCTATTATAGTAGGCTAAATAAAGGAGAATCTGGATTCATTGACCAGATTTTCTATATTAATGTAATTTCCTATTTTAGTGGGTAGATTTTCTGATTTAGTTTAAATCTTTCAAGTTTTGTGGCAGGTGTATTGAGCAGCCACTTCCTTTATGTACAAAAACTCTTCATCAATAAAACAATGAAGAATATTTTCTCAAAAGTCCTCAATAAGCATTACAGAGGGTGAAATTCATGTAACAAAAATATCTTCATCTTAAGAACAACCACAAAAATGTTAGAAGTACATGTAAAACAAGCAAGTTCAGTAGATATTTCATTAACTCCAAAAACTGAGATTATGTGGATCAGGACCTATGGCTTACCACTTCAACATGAGAGCCAGGATCTTGATACAAATGGAAACTAAAGTTGCATTACTGACATCATGAGATAAATTGAGGATTAAACTACAAATGATCTCCACCATATCAGCCCTGGAAGATAGAAGAAGTTAACAAATTTTCAATATATCGTTAGCAAATATCTTTGCAACTTATTCCAACCATATATATACCTAAGGTTATTTGCCAGATTTCCACCAAGCTGCCCAACTTCAGAAGGATATAACTTCTCGATATTAAGCAAAGCAAAAGTGATCACCTAAATCACATACAAACATAATATAATAAGTACTTATTAATATATAAAAGGGCCTGTTACTTGGAAAGTTAACAAGCGGTGAGTGGAAAATGAAGAAATTGAAGATTTGCAAAATCAACACTTTAGATAAGTATCTGATCAACACAAAGCAAAAAAGTTACAATACAAAGCACCACCCCAAGGTGGAGAGTTTCTAAACCATCTCTCCAAAGTTCTGGATTTAGTTGTTGCACAGACAGTAACTTTAATTAGCCTTAAAATAGTACATATGATTTTATTTCCAGAAAAATCTAAATGAAGGACTTTAAAATTTCTTTTCATATTGGCAGTGCAGAGCATTGCTGTAAAAGAATCTCAATACACATGCCATCAGCAATTTTGGTATAGACGATAGAGGGAGACAGCGATGCAAATGATACTTGTTTGTTGAAATAAAAGCCACTTTTAGATTAGCAGAAGAAAAAATATTTATTGAGCCAAACATGATGGAAATCATGTGTTATTGTTGGTTTTGCATTTGATCGTTATTTGAAGCCTAGTTGATGAAACAGTTCATGTGACAAGCATGAGTACCAAGTTCAGTTGAGATATTGGGTCTTATTTCATCTTAGTTTAATTTTATATTAATTTAATTATTAGCTTTAACTGTGAGTTTCTGGCGTTATGGAGTAATTATGATGGAGTTTATATTATTTCTATTAAATAAAAAAGTATATTTTGAACCTCATTGCTTTAGTTTTGCTTATATGGCATTCAAGTGGTTCTTCATTAATGATACACTCAAATAAAATATATATATATAAATATACATATACATATACATATATAATAAGATCTAACTTTAATATAAGATAATAATGATATTAATTACATCAAAAGATTGTTTTAAGACTCATGGGATTGCAGTTTGACACATTCTTCCTAAAATCTATACCAAATATAACTAATTAAAAATCATCATCATACTCAAATTCTATATCTATGTTTCCATCTTCACTTCCATTTTCTCCATAATTATAGTCTTCTAGATCCTACTCTTTATTAACAACTTCCACTTCGACAACAAAAACTCTTGATCTAGAGTTTGATTACGATCTAGTTACTGTTGATGGTTCTCCAACCCCTGCAGCACTGCTATTGCGCCCCATGGCAACTCACCATTATTAAATACCAATTCATCTTCTCCATCATCTGAAGCTACACCCATCTTTCCTATCAACCATTCATAACTTTCATCAATGTCTGCTAATGAAATCCGATTAGTAACATCCTATCTTTCTTTCAGCTTTTGGTTGTATTTCACATAAATTAGATAGTTCAAATATTATTGTTCTAGTTGACTCCTCCTTTTTGTGTGTATATGCACAATTACTTAGGAAATAGTAATGTACCTATTATAAGAGAATCACTGCTTTTTAAGTCATTTATGAAGTTTAAAATAAGATTTTGATTTTTAAAGCATAATAAATTAATTTTTCAAATACAAATCGAAAACCCAACAGACTCTTCAATGAGGTGCACCTTTTTTGCGCCTTGAACCTCGGACAAAGGTGCAAAAAAGCGCCAAAAGCATGAGCCTTATCAAAGGCGCCTCGCCTGAAGGGCATAGAGGCGCTATATCAATTTTGTATGGTGCCTTTGAGCCAACTTAACAACACTGCACTTTACATGAAACAACAACAGACTGGCATCTGTCTTGGTTATAAATCTCATGGAAATCCTTTCCAGCTCCTAGTCAATGCTTAAAGTAATCCCTGAAAATATTAATATGGCTCAAAAAGGTTATAAAAGAGAAATCTTGAAAAATAGCAACATTCTTCAAACATAGCTTTTGCGAAGGACTTATACCACTTTAACTACCATGATTGTGAGTATCAAATGTGCAGCTAGAAATATAGGCTCAGCAATGTGAAGGCCAAGAATAAATAAAACCCCAGAATGATAAGGTCATATACAGAATTAAAGGAAAAACTCAGACATATAGCACATAAAGCATGAATGCTCAGATTAGGAGCAAAGCATGAAGAAACTTATGTGTGGTGTAGAACCAGTTCACCAAAGCAGTCGGTTAAGGTTCATGACTTTATTTAAAATGGGCCTTAAACTATTTTCAGGCCCAAAAGATTTAACAAACAATGAAATAAAACCTAAAACATTAACTAGGAGGAAAGGGGGGTGCTTTCCAAGGATATATATGCTGGCATTGTTTATGGCATCAATCATATGGAAATGTTTTACAGCAAGATCTCCTATCACACTTGAGAAAAGAAAGGAGAATATAACCACTTGATTACAATGCAAATGCATTGTACAGCAACTCCTTAAAAACTCAGAATAAAGAGAAGAAGCTCCAGCTCAATCAACAAAGGGAAACTTTTTGAGGAAGAAACAATCTACAAATTTAGGTTCAGATGAAATCATTTCAAAGAAGGCAGCAAAGAGGCAGAAATTTTATGTTAAGTATTGGTTCAAGGTAGATTATACACTATGGGAATCAATACTACAACACCCATGTATACCAATCAAGAAAGATAACAATTATGAGGAAAAACAGCAGAAAGTGTCAAACAAACAGTTAGTGAACTAAGTTGATGACAATTTGAACGAAACGAATCACTCTTAAAAGAAGTGATAAAGATGTTGGAAGTTTGAGCTTAAGACTTGGAGGATTAAAGGAGAAAAACAGAACAAGGATAGTTTGCTGGGAAAAGATAGTAATTCATTAATCTAACTTCAGCTTAAATACAACAAAAACCACTGACTGATAGAAAGAAATACATGGACATGATTTGACACAACTATATCCTAAAAACCAGCCACAAAACAAGCCACTACACAACTCTCAAAAAAACTGAACAGAAAACAACTGGAAACAAGGAAGAACATTGACTTATTGGTAAAGCTAAAGTCTTACAGTAACTGAAGCATACATTAACACTCCTCCTTGCTTTAGTTGCTGCAAATGCCAAGCTTATCCCTTAAGAACTCAAACTTGCTTCTTGGTAGAGGTTTGGTGAACAAATCTGCTAACTGAAGATCAGTTCTGCAATACTTTAGACTAACAGACCCTTCTTTTTGCACTTCTCTAAGAAAGAACATCTTGATGTTAAAATGCTTGGTTTTCCCATGAAAAACAGGATTGTTGGAGATAGAAATTGCAGCCTGATTGTCCACAAACACCTCAGTGCATCCTTCTTGCTTCAAATTCAGATCAATCAGCACTTTCCTTAGCCATAAAGCTTGATTTGCAGCAGCTGTAGCTGCAATAAACTCAGCTTCTGCTGTGGATTGTGCAACTATTTCTTGCTTTTTACAACACCAGGAAAACACACCTGATCCAAGATTAAAACAGTAACCTGAAGTGCTCTTCATATCATCAGCAGATCCAGCCCAATCACTGTCTGAATACCCATGCAAATAACACTCCTGGCTTGCATTATACTTTATGCCAAAATTTAGTGTTCCCTTAACATATCTCATGATCCTTTTTGCAGCTCTAAGATGCGTTTCAGTTGCACAATTTGTAAATCTAGACAATAGACTTACAGCATGCAAAATATCGGGCCTAGTTGCTGTCAAGTACATGAGACAACCAACCAAGCTTTTGTAGAGGACTGCATCAATTCTTTCAGCTTCATCAAGCTTGCTCAGCTTTTCCTTCTGACACATAGGAGTAGCCATGCTCTTGCATTCCTCCATTCTGAACTTCTTTAAGATCTCCTTTGCGTACTTCTTTTGACATATGAAGATCTCGTTCTTTTTTTGCTTGATCTCCAATCCAAGGAAATAAGTCATTTCACCCAGATTTGTCATCTCAAAGGAACTTTGCACATCCCTTTCAAATTCCTCAACAAGCTCAACATTGCTTCCTGTAATCAGCAGATCATCAACATATAGAGATATCACAACAAAATTAATTTCATCACCTTTGATATAAAGAGTTGTTTCACTTAGACTTTTTTTTAAACCCAACTCCATCAAATGCTCATCAATTTTGCTGTACCAGGCCCTTGGAGCTTGCTTCAAGCCATATAAGGCCTTCTTGAGTAAATAGACTTCATTTTCATGCCCTTTAACAACAAATCCTTCAGGCTGCTCGACATAAATCTCCTCCTCGAGAATACCATTCAGAAATGCAGATTTGACATCTAGTTGGTACACTTTCCAGCCCTTTTGTGCAGCAATAGCAAGTAGCAATCTTATGGTATCCAATCTAGCTACAGGAGCAAATGTATCAAAAAAATCGACACCAAAGATCTGAGCATACCCTTTGACAACAAGCCTTGCTTTGTGCTTGTTAATGGAGCCATCCGCATTCAGTTTAGTTCTGAACACCCACTTCATTCCTATTACTTTTCTTTCCTTTGGCCTCTTCACAAGCTTCCAGGTCTGATTTCTTTCAATCATGGTAAGCTCCTCCTTCATTGCAGCTCTCCATTTTGGATCCTTTTTAGCTTCCCAAAAATCTGCAGGTTCAAGGATTGCAACATTGCAACTCTGATAAATGTCAGAGAGCAATCTTGTGCCTCTTACAGGTTCATCATCCACCAACTCTTCTTCGTTCAACTGAGGAGATGTAGTTGGTTCTGCTTTTGCCCAATTCCATTTGTCATTCTCCATGAAATGCACATCTCTACTTATCAGAATTTTCCTAGTATGAGGCTGGAAAATTTTGTAAGCCTTTGTGACTGTGCTATATCCCACAAAGATTGCAGCTTCCGCCTTCTTATCAAGCTTATCTCTCTTAATCTGTGGCACATAAGCAAAACACAAACACCCAAATACTTTGAGGTTTTTTAAAGAAGGTTTGTAACCATACCAAGCCTCAAAGGGTGTCTTTTCTTCCATTGCCTTGGTTGGTAGCCTATTGAGCAAAAAAACAGCAGTGTTTGCAGCCTCTGCCCAATATTCCTTTGGCAAGTCTTTCTCATGAAGCATGCATCTGGCCATCTCCATAATTGTTCGATTCTTTCTCTCACTAACTCCATTTTGTTGAGGAGTATATGGAGCTGTGAATTGATGTTCAATTCCTGCTTCCTCACAAAACAGGTTGAACTTATCAGAGTTGTACTCCTTGCCATTATCTGACCTTAAGGCCTGAATTTTGCATCCACTTTGAGTTTCTATCCACTGCTTGAACCTCCAGAATACACCAGCAACTTCTGATTTGAACCTGAGAAAATAAATCCAACACATTCGAGTATAGTCAGTCAATGAAGACTATATAATACTTACTCCCATTGAGTGAAGGAGTTACGTGAGGTCCGACCCAAGTGCGTGTGGATTAATCTCAACCTTTCAGTAGCTCTCCAGGTTGCTTGCTTGAAAGGAAGTCTTGCTTGCTTCCCAAACTGACAAGCCTTGCGATGCACGTAACTCGACTTCTAAGTGAGGTAGCCCTTGAACCAATTTCTTCTTTTGCATATTCAGCACTGCAACATGATGGAAATGGCCAAGCCGTTTGTGCCAGATTTCAGCCTGCATCTTTTTTGTAAAAAAATGCTTTGCTTTCCTCCTCCAAAGGATCTAACTCAAAGCTCTTCCCTTTCATATTTACTTTGAATACATCGTTACCATCCCGAATCTTTGATTAAGCAACGCTTGCCCTCAAAGATCACTTTGAAACCTCTTTCAAGTAGTTGACCAACACTCGATGAAATTCGATTGATATCGTGTACAAATAACACATCTTTGATTAATTTTGTACCTAAGAAACTCTCAACTGCCACAATTCCTTTTCCTTTGACAGCAAGGTACTCTCCATTGCCAATTTTCACCTTGGAGATATATGATGTGTCCAGCTCCTGAAGAGATCTCTATCAAAGGTCATGTGGTTGGTGCAGCCACTATCCACAAGCCATTTCCCACTTTCATTAGAACTATTTGTTGCAAAACAAGTTGCCACAAAAAGTTGCTCTTCCTCTTCCTGATCTGCAACTTGAGCCACATTTCTCGTTGAAGGTTGACTTGAGTCACATTTCTCTGCTGCATATTGCTCTTACAAATCTTCTGGTGGTGCCCCATCTTTTGACATTTTTCACACGCTGCGTCGGCCTTCTCCGACGATCCGAAGGGTGCATGACCCTTCTTTCCACAATGCCTACAAGGAGGAAAAATCATATTCGATTCTCCATTAGTGTTTGGAGAATCGAACTTGTACATTCTTTCTTGCTTTTTCCGGATCTTCTTTCCTTTTTCCAACTTGGCTTGATTGGACTCTTGCGGTAATGCCCTTCTATTGATCCTTCATTCCTCATGAGTCTTCTCCTGCTCCTGCGCTGTAAGGCAATCAACAACTCTGCTAGACTGACTTTCGACAAGTCTTTAGTATTCTCTAAAGAGGAGATTGTGGCTTCAAATCTTTCAGGAATAGTTACAAGAACCTTCTGAACCAATCTAGAATCAGGAAATTCAGTGCCAAGTAATCTTACTTTGTTGGCAATGCTGAGTAATCTGTTGGAATACTCTTTGATAGTCTCTGAATCCTTCATCTTCATCAATTCAAATTCCCTGATCAGATTGAGAACTTGCATCCCTTTGATTCTTTCATCTCCTTCATATTCACTTTTTGAGGAAATTCCGGACTTTGAATGCAGATTTCTTGGTCATGATCCCGACAAAGATTTACGGTGACACTGCAGAAAACAAGTATAGCTCTAGCCTTCGACTTCCTTGCCTTCTTCTCCTTATGATTCTTGATCTGTGCCAGTGTTGGGTTTCTTTGGCAATTCGGGGAACATCATACTCCTCCTCAACAGCTTCCCAGAGATCATTTGCTTCCAAATAAGCTTCCATTCTAGCAGCCCAAACATGGTAATTTTTACCATTAAAGGCAGTGGTGCCAATGATGAGAAGGGTGTTTCGGAATCCATGGAAAAAGAAAGGTGTTTAGATGGGTTTCTCTTACTCACAGGTCCCTCAAGAAGACAGCTCTGGTACCAATTTGTTGGAAGTTTGAGCTTAAGACTTGGAGGATTAAAGGAGAAAAACAGAACAAGGATAGTTTGCTGGGAAAAGATAGTAATTCATTAATCTAACTTCAGCTTAAATACAACAAAAACCACTGACTGATAGAAAGAAATACATGGACATGATTTGACACAACTATATCCTAAAAACCAGCCACAAAACAAGCCACTACACAACTCTCAAAAAAACTAAACAGAAAACAACTGGAAACAAGGAAGAACATTGACTTATTGGTAAAGCTAAAGTCTTACAGTAACTGAAGCATACATTAACAAAAGATCTGGAGAAAAAGCGGAGTGACCATAATATTCAAGAAAGTTGGAGGAAAAGGTCAATGAAACCAATGAATATATCCAGATACCATTTGAAATAGTTTTAAGAATTGGGAGTGAAAAGAAACCCATTCAACAAGAGGTAATAGATGACCAACCCAACCAACTCTCATCTTGTCCAAAACCGGAAAGTTACCCACATACTATATGGTATATGTGGTGACTTTTCCTCTTTGTTAATCGCTTTTTGATTGATTTCCTTGCCCCAGAAAATACCAGCACAAAAGTAAAACCATTATTCTTGCATTTCCAACATAAATGTTAGAATAAGTTGGAAGACAAGTAGCTTAGGAAAAAAAATCATAAAATAAAAAATATATATTTATATATATAAACTTTGGAGTAAGGGAATCTTGATTCTAGCAGCTAAATTGATACCTGCCTATCTCTAAAATCTTAATTCTGCCTTCATGCATCAAAACTTAAGTAACCATGCATGACAAGCATTGAAGAAATATCCAACGATTAAAAGAAGCAAAGCATAGATAGTTAATGGAGCAATTATATAAAATGCTATGTAATCAATGAAGGTCGCCTGAAAAATTCATCAAAGTAACAAAACAATGTTTCTCTTTGCATACCATTTAAATTCAAATAGCAATTTTAAAGGCCACATGTGAAGAAACAATCACGCAGATCATCTCACTTATATAGTATGAGGACCATATTGAACAAATAGCCTAAATATGTAATCTAGTACTCCTCCCATGAAAAGATATACCCACATTGTGGGAACAATAATTAACTTAGCAAATCCTAAACATCCACTCTTTGAATATCTGTATCATGAAATCTAGTATTTGATCATTATAAGAGTCAAAATAGTTGCCAACCAAATATTTGAACCATAGCTAAACTATCAACAGTCAACCAGTTGATATTTTCCTTGTACATCATAGATGAGGGTTTGATCAGATAAATTTATGCATTGTCCAACTGGCAAGTTGTATCCATACCTCGACCAATCATTTTTTTAGAATTCAATTCCATCTTTGGTTTAAAGGAACAATCATTAACCAAGTGAAAGATTGAAAAACATCTGTAGGCTTTCTAATAACCACACATTAGTTAATCATGCTACTCCTTTAAATACTATTCTTGAACATAAAATAATTTTAACCTAGAAATAATACGCTGCATATTCTGCATTTGCAAGCAAGTTATAGAACATTTCTGAAACCAAGAAATAAAGGAAAAAATATCAATAATTTTGTAAGACTAATTTCACAGAAATTTTGACCTGCTAAAGGCACTAAGCAATAGGATTGTAGTTCAATTCAGCATTTATTTCAACACATTTTTTTTTTTTTGGCTATTGAATCATGGATATTTGCAAATATACCACCCCAAATCATCATCAGAATGTATACAAGCCAACAAAAATTGATATTACTTCTATGACCCGATAAAACCATCACTCTTACAGATACACCCCTACAGAACTGTATATTCCAACATTAATAAAGGAACTCATTTTTATGTACCTGGAAAGGGCTATGGCTCAAAGAGTACTTGATTTACAGCAGTAGACAAGACCTATAAATTTGGCAGGGGTATGTATATAATTATGAGGCATTGCAGGGGTACATGTGCAAAAACCTTGAATAATTTGACCAAAACTACCAAAAATTATTCTTCATTAGCATTCAAATCAAGAAATGCTCCAAAATCTGGTTACATAGTATAGAAAAGTTCTTGGTTTCCTTTCAACATTCTCCGTCCATGCTGAGAAATCAGGAGCCCATTCATGAAGCAGAAGATTCATATAATTACCTTCTATGTGAACAATTTCAACCTAGCTTCAAAGGAACTAGTGAACATAGGCAAGATGACTTACCAGGTTATAAACAACATAAAGCATAAAAAAGAGGGACAAGCGCCACCATAAAAACTAGAAATAGTCAACTAAGTTACAGCAACAAATAGTTTTCAACAGGGCGTTAAAGAATGAAATTGCTGTGCTTAACAATTTTCTATTATTATTTAATGATCTAAGCTAAATAGAAAAATAATGGCAATATAACCGACTACTAATCAGTAACAAACTCAAAATTACCATATTAAATGACATCATCCGATAGAACAAGTTCAGCGCAAGGCATGCTTCCTCATTGTTGTTCAAAAAGGAACACTGTGCCATACGAAATAGCAACAGAATAACACCAGATACCTTGCTCTGCAAAGAAAAAATGAGTTTCAGCAGTCAGATGATAGTTAGAAGCAGTCAGCTAGACTTGATATCAGTAAAAAAATAAAATTTAAAATGCCAAAAGCTTTTGATCACAAACATATGATAGACAACAAATTTCTAAGGTTGTCTTGACATTTCTTCTCAAAGAGAAACTAGCCAGATGCCCACAGCATTATCGGATTACCATGAATGGGCTTAAGGTACGCTGACAGTAGGCTAGTAGATGGTCTATGCACTAGAATACAATCACAAAATCTGCATGACTAGCTCATCCACTCCTGCAGATCAATTGTTTATGTGGCAGAGCTATGCGCTTGAAGATTTATTTTTTGCCTCACATTTCGTTTGTTTCATTCAGCTTGTATCCCAATTGTGTTTGATTCAATTTCTATGACCATAGAAACTAGTTAACAGTGAAATACACAATTCCTCTTGATCACATAGTTCTATAAAGATTATACACATGCAATTCAACATAGTATTGTGAATCTGTGATCAAATCACCACACTTCTCAGGCCACTTACGTAGCATCTGTCTTCTACTTTGGATGATAATTACATTTCAGATTCTTATGATGGCAATATAGTGAAGGGTGGTGGTTTAATACATGATTGCCTGACTTGGCCAGTCAACTAGTGACTCAGTTAAGTCATCTGTTTTGAGATTCAATGCAGATCACAACTATCACGCTTGACTCAGGTTAGCTCAAAAAAATAAATTAATTAATAAATATTAAAGAAGAAGAATCAGCTCAAAAACCAGGTAATCAACAAGCTTTTCTGACACTGGTGACTCATCCAAATCAAAGTTACTTCACACTGGTTAGGTTAAATTTTGATCTGTTCTATAAGTTCTACTATGCCAAGTTAAGCAAGTCGTGCTAAGTTTAATGGGATCCTTGACCCTAACATCCTCATTGTGACTTCTCTTCTGTCATCTGCCAACTTGAGCACTACAAGCAAATATGTCCAATAATTCAATGGTTCCTGTTAGATTTTATATTTTGGTACTAGTGGGCCCTATATGGGCTCTATATGGGCTTAGGGGCCTTACACAAAAAAATCTCAAGATTTAGTGGCTCAACCTCTATACCTATATATAAACCCATTACACTTCTATTACACAACCGATGTGGTACTATATTTCCAACAGTTCCCTTCCAAAGTCTCTATCCTTACTGGTGGACCTTATTCAACCAACATAGATAACCTAAAGCTAGGTATGGCTAGCATCCTTATCCCATCTCTCTCACCTTTCTTTTTCACTCTGATTTTTGCATCTTCTTTCCCAATATTTTTCATCTTTTCTTTTCTGATCTGTATATCCTAGCTTTTTTACTCAGCAATTCCACAATGTTCGTTCCTGTCAAACTTTCTTGGTGAACTAAGTTTCTCTTTTTAAAACTTCCAATTTATGTTGTGCCTCATTCAACTTAAGTAACTTCTTTGTAGTCGCTAAAAGATTAGTTTACTGAATTTTACTGCTGTTAGTGATTCCATTTATATAATATCACAATTACTGGCAGTTGATATTGGATTTTATATAATTTTTCTTTGTGGTGATTCTTCTTGAATTATTTAATATAGTCCAATAATATTTTAATTATACTACAACTTTTTCCTGTATTTTAAGAAATTTTTTTATCTCCCCTCTGATATTTTCAAAATTTGGAGGTATCCCAGTTCAGTCCAAGTTAACAACCTAAAGAATTAACCCTTGGAAAATGGCTTAATCAATGCTTATGTTACGGGTCCTAGATCGACTTCTGGTAATGGAACCTTCTAGTTGGAAAAATAGGTGTGTTTTGCTTAGGAGTCTTCCTCCCTTTTTGACCTATCTTGATGGAAAAAAATAAGGGCTCGTTGAAAGAGAACTCTTCGATCTCAAAAAGAGAAATTAGACAAAATTCTGCTTGCTTTATTCATCCTGAAAGGCTGTATCTAATATGTCATACAGCTTAAACAACTCAAAAAAATCTTAACTAAAACAAACTAGCTTACCAAATAAAACAAACTACTAACATTTAAATTCAAATAAACTTAATCTAAATTTATTCAAAATAGACTTATCTAGATTTATTCAAATAACTTATCTACTCCTTCCTTTGCCACGTGTGAATTCCCTGTGTGTGAATCGCTTGTCCACTTGGTAATTCTGCTGTCCTTGTTGTTGTTGACCCATGACAGCTCACCATGCTAGAGAGTAGTTTGTAGCAAACCAACATGAAATACTTATTTAATCTATGTCACGCTTCAAAGATATAACAAATGTAAAATAATAAAAATAATAATATTATTGCTGAATAAACCATTAAGCAAAGGAATTATTTTTTTTATCCACAAACACATTTTTGGCAGTTACTATAGTCTATTACTGGATCTCACTATTATTAAGGTAACCTGAAGAAGTATTAGCAAAGGATCAATCAATTTGATGTGATTTATTGACCAAATTTTACTTTGATAAAACCACCAAATTCCATCAAGAATTTGGACAAAGCAATGCACCGTTCTCTTCCTATAGTTAAAAATTTTCCCATTAAGAATATGTGGTTTTATAGGATTAGTTTATTAAGATGAATCAGATAATAAACTTCTTTCAAATGATATTCCATATGTGACAAGAACAAAAAGCACTTATCAGTGGCCAAATTGTAATTCTGCCACTTATCAGTGGCAGAGTTGTAATTTAGAAGAAAAAAACCCTAAAGATGCCTATATATGGGTATTATGGGAAAAAAACAAAAAAGGTCTTTCACCTTAACAATGAAGAGAAGCAAAAGTAAGACATCAAGAAAAAGCAGAAATAGCTAGAGGAGCTCTCAAAGCCAACAGCTCAATCAATCCAAGAGGTAAAATCACTTCTTTTTGCTATTGTCTCACATGATATCAAAGTTGTAAGAGCTGAAGACCTATGGAAATGTCTCGGAGTTGAAGGATTGGTGGAGAATAGAACCCAAAAGTCAAAAAATAGGATCGAATCCTCTGGAAGGGCCTATACTGCAGCAAGGGAGAAACCTCTAGCACGAGAGAAGTCTCTATTTTTCTAATTTTCAACATTAAAAATGTTGAATAGTCCTGCCTACCTATGCAGAAATCAGGAAGGGAGATTCAATCTTATTTTGGTGGCTTAATTCCACCCGTTTTCAGTTTTTTCTCTAGTGAAACATCTCAAAAATATGTGTTTTTTGTTTGTTGGAGATTCCAGCAGCCTTGATTGCTGCTTTTCAGATCTATATTGACACATAAAAGGTTAGAAGACTGTGTTTAGAATGGTAGATACCACAAAATCCAGCTCCAATCCTACCGAGTCTGCTATGCTGCAAGAAAGCAAGTTCCAAAGTCATAATGACCTATCTTCAATTGGGGCAGCTTATAGATTTGATGGGGCAAATTATCTAAAGTGGTCACAGATTATCAAAACCATATTGAGAGGCAAAGATAAGTTAGACCATATTGTAGGCAAGGAGAAGACTCCCAATGACAACAAGCGGGAAACTGATGATGCGATTATTATGGCTTGATTATGGAACTCTATGACTTCAGAAGTGTGTGAGCCTTATATATTCATGAATTCTACCAAAGCTATCCAGGAAGCAGGGAGTAAGAAATATTCAAAAGCTAAGGATGATGCACAAATTTTTGATATCCTTCTAAGAAATATGGCTCTTAAGCAAGGCAATAAAAGTGTCACAGAGTATGTCAATCAACTACAAGCTTTGTGGCAAAAGTAAGATCTCTAACAGCCTACAGCCATGAAGAGCCCCGAGGTGAAGGAGTATATTGAAAAAAAGAGGATGTTCATGTTTCTAGTAGGCTTGAATCCACAATATGACTGCATCAGGATGCAAATTTTAGGCAAAGATAAGAGCCCAGAGATAGATGAGGCTATTGTCTTGATTCGAGGTGAGGAGAGTCGTAAGAGCCTGATGATGGGCTCTTTTCCTAGCATGAAGGCGGTTATGGTGACTTATATACAGAACGAAGGTAAAGGTGTCAATGCATTTGTGACAGGACATGAAGTACACAATAAGCGAAAGTTTGGAAATCAAAAGGGTGGTCCCAATACTGCAATGAGTAAATCAGAGCATCTCAGAAATAATAAAGATAGCTTGCTTTGTACATATTGCAAAAAACCAAGGCATACAAAGGAACAATGTCAGAAATTCCATGGAAAGCCACCAAGCAGAGAGTGGGGACAAAGAGGGACCCCAAAAAGGACATGGGCACACTCACATGGTTGAAAGCAATGGTCAGAAGACATATCCTCTAATAATGATACTCTTGAGTGCATCAGATCCCTACTCAACAGCCTTGAAAAGCCTTCAGGTAGTAGTAACCTAATCTATTCAGGAATGTATCTGTCTTTATTCAATTTAAATGCTTCAGATATTAGAAATACCCCTCCTTGGATTGTAGACTCCGGAGCCACATATCATAACTTTTCTAACATCCTGTTTCCTCACATACCCTTGTCCGAGTACCTGAAAAATAGTTGTGGCTAATGGCTCTCTCATCACCGTTGTTGGTGTTGGTGATGTCCAACTTACATCTTCCATACTCCTAAAAAATGTTCATGTCCCCAAAATTTCTATCAATCTAATTTCCATACAAAATTTAACTCAAGATATGCCTTACACTGCAATATTTAACAATAGTCACTATGTATTTCAGACCAAGGATTCGGGGAGATGATTGAACATAATGAGCAAAAGCGCAACCTTTATCTCTTTGAAGCATGTGGTGGTTCACTTCTGGGGTCAGTACAGTCTGTAGTGCATTAGTCCAAGTTGTAAGTGCATGTTCAGTCTATGAGAGAGAACATTTTGCTTGATTATTGTCGCCTTGGCCATCCATCCTTTTTAGTCCTTAAGAGTATGTTTCCTAGTCTATTTACCAATGTCAAAGCTGAGAGCTATCAATGTGAAGTTTGTGAGCTTGCTAAACACAAGCGTGCTCCTTTCCCAATCAGCAATAAAAAAAAAGTTCATTTCCTTGTTATCTCATTCGCTATGACTTTTGGCTGACCTGTTTCATCATCCGGATAACTTAGACATACCTTCTCAAGCACAAACCTGACCTTAATATCATATTTCCAAATTTTGTGACCTTAAGAGACTACGGTCTGATAATGCTAGAGACTATTTCAATCAAGTCATTACCTTTTCTGCCAAAAGAGGGCATAATTCATAAATCTTCATGTGTGAAAACACCATAGCAAAATGGTGTAGCTGAGCGGAAAAATGGCCATCATCTTGACCAACCTTGATCCCTTTTACTTCAACATAGTACACCACAAAAATTCTGGGAAGAAGCTATCTTGACTGCCACTTATCCTATAAACAGATTACCATCCAGATTCTTAGACATAAAAAATCCAATAGCGCTTTTGTCTTCCTTTAATCCGCATATTCAATTCTCAAGCAACCTTATACCTCGTGTTTTTGGGTGTGTCGCCTTTGTTCACATTCATAGCCAGGATAGAGGAAAACTGGACCTTCGAGCTCTTAAGTGTGTCTTTGTGGAATACTCCCTAACTCAAAAAGAGTACAACTGTTATCATCCTCATTCTCAAAAGTTCTTTATATCCCGTGATGTTACCTTTCATGAGCGTATATCCTATTTTTTCCCTTCTCTTCTGGAGGAGAAACGACCTACTATTGAAGAGAAGAAGGATCATCTCTTTATGGATGGCCATCTTTTCTTTCACACCAGAAGTTATACCTGACACAAACTCCAAAGTAAAACCACCTGTAAAGCATGCATATACAAAAGGAGAAAGACGGCGGCTCCTAAACTCATACAAAATCAATCGTCAACCTTGAATCCTTCAAATGAGGTATCAATCTCTGCTCCAATTGTAGTGCAGGAAACCAATGATCCAGCACCCCTTGTTACTTCAGATGATTCTTTGACTAATCTAGATGTTCCCATTGCCATTAGGAAGCCAACTCGAGGATGCACAAAAAGGCCATTATACCCTCTTGCTCATGTCTCCACCTTTAGTAATTTGTCTCCATCCTACAAACCCTTTTTAGGAAACCTCCATAACATCCAAATACCTTCTAATGTTTTTGAAACATGGCGAATTAGAAGAAGAAATCTACATGAATATTCCTCCAGGACTTGAGAGTAATGTGTCACCGCAAACAGTATGCAGATTAAATAAGGCTTTGTCTGGCCTAAAACAATCCCCTAGAGTGGTTTGGAAGATTCACTCAAGTAACGTTGAAAATGAGCTATAAAGAGTGTTAAGGAGATCATACTCTATTTATCAAACATTCTGATTCAAGGGAAGTTGTTGTGCTCCTTATGTATATGGATGACATTGTTCTAACAGGAAATGATAAAAGAGAACATGAGGAAGTGAACAACTGCTTAGCAAAAGAATTTGACATCAAGAGCTTAGGTAGATTGAAATAATTTCTGGGTAAAAAGGTAGCGCATAAAAGAAATGGTATCTTTATATCTTAACACAAGTAGATCATAGACCTATTCAAAGAGACAAGGAAAACTGCAAGCAAGCCAGCCAATACTCCTATGGACAAAATACTAAATTGGAGTGGTAGAAGATGATGTGCCAATAGACAGTGAAATGTATCAAAGGTTGGTTAAGAAACTAATATACCTGTCATATACCAAACCAGATATAGCATTTGCAGTCAGTGTCATAAGTCAGTTCATACATAAACCAAAGAGAATTCATTTACAAACTGCAAATAGGGTGCTTAAGTACCTGAAAAGGGATCCAGGAAAAGGATTACTTTTTTGACTCTTGAAGCATACATAGATGCAGATTATGCAGGATCTATTGATGATAGGAAGTCTACCACTAGATATTGTACCTTTCTAGGAGGAAATTTAATAACCTGGAGAAGTAAGAAACAGAATGTGGTTGCTAGATCAAGTGCAGAGGCAGAGTTCAGGGCAATGGCTTAAGGGATATGCAAACTTTTGTGGTTTAAGAATATTCTGGATAACCTGAAGTTCTATGTTGAGAGACCTATAAGGTTATATTGTGATAACAAGTCAGTCATAAGCATTGCTCATAATCTAGTTCAACATGACAGAACAAAACATATAGAAATTGATCGACACTTCATTAAGGAGAAAATGGACAGTGGCCCCATTTGTACTCCCTACATCACATCACAAGAACAAATTGCAGATATTCTCACCAAAGCACCAAGTGTTCCAATTTTTGAAAATTTAGTTAACAAGCTAAGAGTGGAAACCATCCATTCACCAGCTTGAGGGTAAGTCTGACAAAGAAGCAAGTGCCACTTAGCAGTGGCAAAATTGTAATTCTGCCACTTAGCAGTGGCAGAGTTGTAATTTAGAAGAAAGAAAACGCTAAAGATGCCTAAGGGCATTATGGGGAAAAAAACAAAAAAGGTCTTTTAAGACACCAACAATGAAGAGACGCACCCATAAGACATCAAGAAAAAGCAGAAATAGCTAGAGGAGCTCTCAAAGCCAGCAGCTTAATCAATCCAGGAGGTAAAATCACTTCTTTTCACTATAATCTCACACTATCAAATCATCTCCTTAACACAAAATTCAAAGATGAAATAAGACCGCATTTGCGAATAAGTTATACCATATGTGTAGAGAAGCCTATAATTAGCATTAAAGAAGTAATTTCAACAAACATCAGGTTACAATTTTTATCTAGCACTACTTAAGTTTCTCCTTCAAATGTTTACATTTCCAAGTTCTTCCAAAAGGCATCAATCACATTTTCAAAAGAATGATTTTACAGCAAAATAAAATGTCCCAGCTTAAGTATTGAGTGTTCCCACTCCCATTCAGTAATTCCAGTCTTTGAAACTTCATTGAAGCTCTAAAATACATGCACACTTTCTATAGGGCTTATATAGTGTTCAATTTTTGTGTACATTCCCTTGTTTGAACATTCAAAATACAACATAATTGCACTAGCTCTCACTCTATTTGAACATTTTAGAGCCAAAATGCAGATAAAATATCACCTATCATAATCATTGTCACCATTGACTCAAGTGGAAGTGAAAATATAATAACATGGAAATCATTGCTTTCCGTATGTCATAAAAAGTTTTCATCCCCATAGGCAGGGTAACATCCACAACTAAAATTAGCATCATGACATGTATCTAAGGACTCATAAGTCACTCCACTCATGCTTTCACAATGCAATTTGAAGTTGTTTGAGAAAAAAGTACAGCTAAAGCATTAGTAAGTATTTAAAGAGTAAACTGGCGTGATATATTCATAATTGGACAAGACCAACATATAACAGGTCCAGAGTTCAATCAGCTCAATTAATAATTTAAGCCTGATGAAACAGATGCAGCATGTCCTTGTCTTATTTTAGTTAACTTATTCAACTTTAGTTGGTTTCATATTATCAACACCCAACTAGTTTGATGATTACCCTTATCATATTAGTTAGTTTGATATTTTATTTAGTTCTTATCTTATCTTGGCTTTCTGCCTGTATGCATATATATATTATAATAATGTTTAGCATAGGTAGAATTACCCAGAATTAAAATTTTCTACAACAGACATAGATGCAAGTGCATATTCAATCTCTGAAACAATAACATGAACAAGAATCTGCCACAATCATTTCTAAACTTGCGAAACTACAAAAATAATGATTTACTCTATAATGACTGGATCCTATTAATCACTTAGCTAAAGCAGGTCAAGTTTTATGGTTTCAAACACATTGGAAGTAATGTTAATTGATCTAAGTGTGTCAAAAAAAAAGAAAAAAAAGACTGAGTTTATGAAATGTTGCTAAGGGGAGACTATATAAAGAGTCGAAGTACATTTCAACCACACAGGAAACCAATTTCAAATAGGAAAGGGAAAGTAAAATTGAAGGTTAAAGCCGATCACCTCCCAACGAACCAGTGCCCGATTGGAATCGACAATTCTCAAAACAAACCCACGGCTTCCCATTGGAATATAAAGGCCTTCAACCCCCAGGACATATAGATGATGATGGGTTACAACAGTATCATGTATGTTCACATGGGAACCATGAGGAATCTCAAACAATGATGTGACACCACACATCTTATTTAGAAAGTTATACCTGCAATATTAGATCATATAAGGGAGCAAAATAAATGCAATTCTGCATTCAATGCAACTATGAAGACAAAAACCAAAATAAGAACCATAACTGACATGAGAAATAAAATTAGCTTACTGCAACTAGGATCATTGGGTAAAGCTCATAATGATCTAGAAGAAGCGGAGGTAAAAATTCTCTCCAACACAAGTTGAAATCAGTTGATATGAATATGAATATATGCGCCTATCTCTATCATCCTATATGCTTAAGATAGGTTTTTTTCCCTTTTTTTTTAACTAGCTAAAATAGAATAGCACATTTAAAGAGATGCATTAGATTAATTAATAGTTCCATATCAGCATCAGCTAAGTCAGTCGGTAAGTAAATATGGATATGAATATGAATATATATATATACATATATATAAATGCAAGGGTCTCGGCTTAAGCTTTTTGAGTTGTATCGAATTAAAATCGAGATAATATGTTTAGTTTGTATCTAATAAAATACCACAATTTTGAAATGTCAGTTCAGGTGAATGCATGAAAGCAACATTTTCAAATGTCATGATGGTTCACACTACACATTCTCAGGCTCAATAGTCATGGAGGAACAAGACATTCACAGGTATCGGCTTTTACGAGTTTGACTGAAAGAACATTTGAAGATGGCTAGTGCACCTTCCATTTAACAAGCATGGGCAGTCTACCAATAAAGGTTGGCTTAGGGAAATTTTATGTATTACGTTTTTCAGATTTAAAAACAAATAACCCATTTAAGAATGCATTATACAAGAATTTCTTCTCTTAATGGTTTTAAGATAAAAGTTGGCCATGAGCTAAAAACAACATATTAACAGTCAAAGCAGATCAAGCAGCAATCTTACAGGTGAAAGATGCATTATTTGACTAAACAGAATATAAGACTCAACAGAAGAAACAAAATGAGAACATTTGAATCCAAGATATTAAAAAAATAATATACATACATATATATATATAGAGAGAGAGAGCATTTGAATTTTTCATATTAAATAAGCAGAAGCAAAAATCTAAAGGCAAAACATACACGCATTCTGCAGACCACTTCCCTTCAGAGACGGCAGACAAGAAGCGAAGAAGTTTCACACTGCGGTAAGGGAATTCATTCTCAAGCATGTAAAGTAAGGATCGAATTGGACCATCAACAAAACTTTCTCCATCCCAAAATTGCGTCGAAAGTGATTCCTGAATGTTTAGGCAGCCGAGTGCATATGGCAAGACAATGGAGATTAAAAATAGGAAAATAAAAAAGCCAAAACTGAACATAATAAATTTTAGAAGATGAAGGCAACCTCCCCATGGTAAATCAGGCAAAGTGTGTCCAGAATTAAGAACTGGTTACTTTCTTCAATCTGAAAAAGCAAAGCGCAATCAACAACGTTTTTATGGAACCTGGTTAACATCAACCAAGCACGCAAGCAGAGAATTGTACCATGTGCAGAAAATAAAATTGGTGAACAAGATACCCAATGGCTTACCTCATATGACGCAATAAAAGCAGAAATAAATGTCCTCAAGATGCTCACAAAGCCAGAAACAGGGCCCTGAAAAGAAGCTTTTGTAAAAACATAACAAAGCACAGACAGCTTTTAACAAGAAAGGAGAGAGAGAGCATGAGCGATGCAATGTATAATCAAGAAAGAATCAATATCAATATCAAAGATGCCCCTGAACCTTATTTCGAGATGCATAATTACCTTAAATTTTGCAAGACTTGCACAAGAATGAAAAGGTCTAAGACATGACAATCTCTTTTCACCAATTAAGGAGTTTGTTATTTTATAACATATATTAAGAGTCTGATTTCAGCCCAATAAGACCTTGTTTGGATTGGCTTAAAAAAAATACTTTTTTTCAATTTAGTAGAAGAACTTTTAGTAC